>NW_022744885.1:54706-55364 GCF_011630105.1 Anneissia japonica | reverse complement strand
TAAGTGCAAGATTGTGCAATAAAATTGTGTTTACTATATTATTGATTTCAAATGAGCATAATATTATCCATGTACTGTCTAGACAGCCATGAAACCCTTCCATTCTAGGACAACTTTTTGTGCTGATTTCAGGTATGCAGTCTGTTAAAGGGATGCATTGTTTAATTAGTAAGATATTTTGCCTCAAAAATGGTGCTAAAAGTGCTAAAATTGCGCAATAACATTGTGCGAATATATATTTAAATATTTCCAATAAGCATAACATTAACAGTGTACTGTTCAGAACCATGAAACCTATATTCTAGTACACATCTGTATGCTTATTTAATTCATGACGTCTGTTAAGGGACAGAGTGGTTAGTTAGTATGATATTTTGCACAAAAAATGGCTCAAGTGCAAGAATTGCATAGTAACATATATTTTAAATATGAGCACAATATTATCAGTGTACTACTCTGCCTATATAACCATAAAACCTTTAATTCTAGAAAAACTTTTGTGCTTATTTCAGTCACGTAGTCTGGTAAGGAACAGTCTTTAATTAGTAAGATATTGTACCGACCCCAGAATTGTGAAATAAGTGCTTTTCACCATTCTCGCACAAGAGCCACTTTTGGGGGCCCAATGTCTTAATAATTAAACATTGTGTCCCTTACC
>NW_022744885.1:50356-54667 GCF_011630105.1 Anneissia japonica | reverse complement strand
AGAAAGTAAAAGTTTCATGGCTCTAGACAGTACAATGTAAAATTTATGCTCATTTAAATTCAATGTCACACGATGTTATTGCTCGATTGTTGCACTTGGGCCATTTTTGGGGCAAACTATCTTACTAACTACTGTATTAGTTAGTAAGATAAAAGACTGTATCCCTTAACAAACTGCATGAATTAAATAAGTGTACAAATATGTACTAGAATATAAGGTTACATGGTTCTGAACTGTACACTGTTAATGTTATACACATTTTAAATATCAAAATAGTCGCACAATGTTATAGTGCAATTTTGCGCTTGGGCCATTTTTGGGGCAAAATATCTTACTAATTAAACAATGCATCCCTTTAACAAACTGCATAACTGCAATCAGCACAAAAAGTTGTCTTAGAATGAAAGGTTTCATGCCTCTAAACCGTTTACAGATAATATTATGCTCATTTCAAATCAACAATCGTAACACAATTTTATTGCACAATTCTTGCACTTGGGCCATTTTTGGGGCATAATATCCTACTAATTAAACAATTTATCCCTTTAACAGACTGCATAACTGAAATCAGCACAAAAAGTTGTCCTAGAATGAAAGGTTTCACGGCTCTAGACAGTACACGGATAATATTATGCTCATTTGAAATCAACGTCTCTTATACATTGCGCAATTCTTGCACTTGGGCCATTTTTGGGGGGACATATCTTACTAATGAAACACTATATCCCTTAACGAACTGCATAACTGAAATAAGCACATAAAGTTGTACTAGAATGAAAGGTTTCACGGCTCTAGACAGTACACGGATAATATTAGGCTCATTTGAAATCAACATGCAGTAAATACAATTTTATTGCGCAATTCTTGCACTTGGGCCATTTTTGGGGGGACATATCTTACTAATGAAACACTCTATCCCTTAACGAACTGCATAACTGAAATAAGCACATAAAGTTGTTTTAGAATTATAAGTTTCAAGGGTCTAGGCAGATTATTTTTAATATTATCGTTATTCAAAAATTTATTTTATCACATTTACGCACTGATACTGTCACAAATTGAAAAATATACCCCTTTTTCAAATCGCTTTTTAAACACAAAGGGATAAAGACACCAAGCTGATATTTGGAACATCTGATCATCATATGTAAATTAATTAATGGTGCAAGTTTTAACAACAAGCGTACTGGCCCACAGGGTCAAAGGTCACCATGAAAATGAGGCATTTTTGTGCATTTTTTGTCACGAATGACCTTTTGACCTACGATTACCCCCTAAAATGATAAGTTAAAAATCCGGAATTTTTTGTGGTGAAACATTTCCAACTATATATTAATAATTTGTTGCATAAGACCCGTTTAATAACTGATTTGACTCACTGTTTTTTTTTTTTTTTTATTGATTAAATGTGTTCGTAATCCTGTGCACCCTGACCAATACGTTATTTTCCTTTAGGGCTGAACCTTACAGACATGATAACAATATTATGATAGAGAAATTGCGTAATGACATAATAATCTGTCTCTTATACACATCTAGATGTGTATAAGAGACAGGTATAACATACTGTATCTCTTAATAAACACCACAGTACGTAACGAAGAGCTGTGCTTAACGAAAAAACTCATGTCTAATGTGGCATTTACTCAAAAGAGGAGGCACTTGTTGGAATAATATATGTCTGACAGAATTCTTAGGCTTTGACAATGCTCCTTTAAGTAGGTCAAATCAAGAAGTTAACTAGGAGGAATATAAAAGCTGATGGTTGTCTTAATATTGGAACTTGTAATGTGTTGTTTTCAGACTTGATTTAACCTAAATGGATGTCGTGCTTCAGAGAAGATGCACTAACACAATTTATATTTTTTTAGTAAAAAGTTATGAAGTATTCATAGTACATATGTTGGAATCATTATTTCATGTTATTTATTACTGTATTATGTTATTATTGCTATTATTATTTATTTTTTATTCAAATATGTAATTTGCAATAAATAGCAGATAGCTATTTTGATTGTATTACAATAAATAGATGAAAATATAATTTGATAAAACAAGACATTAATATTGATTGTTATGTACAGTAGATACAGTACTAATGCAATGATATAATAATAAAAATATTTTTGCCCGTTATATTGCCTTCATTTTCCAAATTTCCTAACATTATATTGTTACCATTTATCTTTTGATAAATAAATATTACTTTGCTTTGATTTTGAAATCAAATGTATATTATGTATGTATTCACACAGAATCATCAAGACCATAATGAATAACATATGTAATCAATTATTTCACAATTTTAATTTACTTGTTTTATGTTTTTTCAGTTAGCACACAAATTTGGAGAATTAGAATCAAGATGTGTATAAGAGACAGCTGTTAAACTCACCATCACAATAAACATTTGAAGCAATCAAATACCCTTAACAACTGCTGTACTAATGTACTACTACTAGGCCCAGGCCTAGCTTCCGACGTTTCTGTCGACTCTTGATAATACTATTACTAACACCATCCCGACGTTCATTTATGTATAATCTTCTTCCACCATTACTAATTAACATTGATAACAAGGGTAATTCATGCATCATTGAGAAAAACTAGGCCTATCTATTTCTAGTGGATCGGAATCGCTACAGAAAGAAGAAAATTCAAAGGAACCCTGCGAAACACAGTAGACTGTTGTTGTGTTGGAATTCCTGTGCATGCGCAAATCCATCCATGCTATATCTCGGAAGCTTTACCAGCCTCAGCGAGGCTGGTAAAGATTACCGAGACGTTCCAAGATTTTACAAGGATATTACATGGAGGTACTTTCACACGTGCCGTAAAATGTTACTTTTGGTTACATTTGGTAAGATTTTTGTACGGGTGAATCGGGTATTAGTCTCATTACGAGGCTTAGGGAGTGAAGATATTTCTTTAGTTGTGAGAACAAAAATCCTGTGCTGTTACATGATTTGAATCCAGGAAACTGGGATTGGAAGGCAAGCACCTTTAACCATGGAGCTACAATAAATTAAAGAAATTATTCCCTATGATTATTGTTTCTTACCGCTCTTTCCTCAATTTTGATAGCTTCCGCAGCTGTATTCATGTAAATGCTCGTCTTCTCACCCGCATCATGGATGACACTGTAATTATCGTTAGCATCAAGATCCTGAAGCCACGATCTTAAATTACCCTGATTTTATGTACAAAGGTAAATGTGATTTTGATTAGATTTATTAGTCTTAACATAAAAATGTACAATTTTAACATCACATCGTGCCATTGTGATGTGATACTCAGATGTTTAAATACTCCTACTTCGTTATTTGGGTTGTCAATTATAGTCTGCATAATAATGATACAGAAATAAGGCAAGGGGGTGCACCAAATAAAATGTTGTAGCTTCAGCCCAGAGAAACCCTATCTTTAAATAATATATTCCAGGGTTGCAAGGCTAGATCTGGTATTAAACTTGATGCTAGGGCAATGTATTTGAAGGCTATAGAGGACCTCTGATGTTCGCTGGCATAACAACCACGGAGCTTGTCACAGAGTGATATGAGTTGCAAAAGAGTCTTACCATGTCTTGGTATGGTCTTTTTTCTAGGTTTTGTAAAGGTGGACATTGTGCATACCTAGAAATACAATATAGAAAATGTTATCAATAACAAAATGATTCGCTAATTAAACAATAATTTTATTCATACATGATTTGTATAGACATAGTCAATGGGGACAGGCTATAACATATTACACTTACTTTTCAAAATCTGTGAACAAGTTGACAGCAAACGTATGCTGTTTATCTAACTTATATCCATTGAGGCTCTTGACAGCTTTGGCTGCGTTCATTGGAGATTTGTATTCCAAGAATATGAATCTGAAATTTAATAAAGAAAAGTGTCAATATACTTTGCAATTTATCTTTGTAATGTAATATAATTTACGAAGTGTCTATGCTTACGCCGAGTCGTAAGCATTAATCATAGGCTATGCTTACGCCGATCTATTTGAAGGGCGCCGCATGCTTCGTGAGTACGAAAACGTCCTATTGAGCATGTGCAAATATTTTTTTTTCTGTAGTGCGCACTTGTTGAAGTTTCAAGATGGCAGATGAAGACACTTTGCGTCTCGGTGGCACTTTCACAAGCTATGAAAAATTGTCAGAAGCTGTATCGAATTGGGAGAAAGAAAACCACATAACAATTTATATAAACGATCTTCACGTAGCATCGATTCTGCCAAAAAACGTGCACCTAAAAGAAACTTCAAACCCGAATTAAAATTCTATTCAATCGATTACGCCTGCATACA
>NW_022744885.1:8360-50328 GCF_011630105.1 Anneissia japonica | reverse complement strand
GTACAAGAGCTTGGCACAGGTCAAATATTTTTACACAAGGATGATATGGAGTACTTGAGTAAAGTGAATTAAGGCAGGCTAAATAGGCAAGTGCTACAGAAACTAGGTAACCTAGAATTGGGTCCTCGTGTGGGAATGTACTAATATGTCTGCCTCAGTTCATGACGATGCCTGTTCTTTTGGAAAACTGTGGACTAGACAAAGCTCATGCCTCGACAACGTGGAATAGTAAGCAGATCAACGAGTAATAGATCGGCGTAAGCATAGCCTCGAAAAAATGCTTACGCCAGCCCTGCGCATGCTCAATAGATCGGCGTAAGCATAGCCTATGACTAATGCTTACGACTCGGCGTAAGCATAGACACACTTCGTATAATTTAATAACACAAACATGCATTACTGTTGAATTCATGCAGGGTGTTTTTTTAGATATTTAAAAATTATTACTGTATATTACTGATACTGTTAAAATTTTAAAAAGAGTTTCACTATATACTTACCAAGCTTATTATGCTATTATTATTTATAAATAAAAAATATTGTAAAATATTCTTTTTTTTATGAATTTTTACTTACCCAGTGGTTTTACCATTTTCAGTTGGATAATGATCAGAGACAATTTGACCAAATTTGGAGAATATTTTGTTGATGACATTTTTAAGTTTTTCTAAACGTTCAGGTCCGACCGAAGGAACATTGTCAACTACAACTACAGAATCAATCCCATCAGCCTCTTTGGGTTTGTCCTTCAACAGATCCTCCAGCAGCTCTGTGGACAGGAATAACAGATGCATGTAGTTACTGTAAAAACTTATTCTCTCATTGGCTAACCATTATTGTTCTCTACGAAAGCAGGATTACTATACATACTAGGCCTAGGCTAGGCCTACATCACCACACCAATTTGGAAAAACAGGACCTACGAGGTACGTACAATACGTAAATTCATTGCAGCGCTCAGTGGCGCCAGGAATTTGCTGACAAGGGGTCCAACGTGTCCGACGGAGGGGTCTGAATCAAGGCGATGACGGCCCGAAATAAAAGAATTCCTGTTCATGGGGAGAATTTTTATATCTTAATTTAATTTGATCCTAAAAATGTGCTTTTTTAAATTTAAACCACAATATTAGGGATTGGTAATCAAAATAGCATTATTTGGATTGGCAAATTATTGTTTTTTAAATTTTTGGTCCGACGACCTAGTCATTCTTCTGACGATAGGGGTCCAGGCAGGCCTGTCCAACAGGTGGGCAAATGCCCACCACTTTCCCCCCGCCCCCATACTTACTGCTCCATAATAAAGAGGCATATCTAAACTAGGCCTAGGCCCTTACCCTTATATATGTTATGGACCAATTATGGTTAATCTAGTCCTACTAGACCTAGGCCCATCTTCATCTAACCTAGCTAGTACTTAAGATATGTAGGTTGTTGACTCGAATAGTACAATACTAGAATAGGCCTAGGCCTTGCCGGTGAAAAGGTGACCAGGGCACCGTCATCGCCTGGAAAATGCTACACTTGATAGTTGATGCTAAACTAAGTAAAGTAGCCTAGCCTAGGCCTAGACAATTCATTATTTACCCTCATCAGTAACATCATCTACAAAGCCTTCCGGATCATCGAAGTCAGGCTCTTCCACTACTTCATTATTAGGGTCTTCAGGGTTTTGCACTGTTGCAAAATTCGTCATTTTCGACTTTTTTCTCCACTCCCCTCTCTCACTTCGAGCCAGATGGTTGGTTAGCGCACGTTTCTTTTACTGTACATGAATTACGGAAGAGCGAAGAGCGGTAACAAAAATTACCGTCAACTCGCGTCAACACATGTAAGCTCGCGTCAACACATTTTCTTCAGATTGATCGTTCGGGAAGGTTTCTAATGAATATTTAAACATTCTCTTTCAATTTGGTTTCAATAGTATAACATTTTCCATTTAATACTGACTGCTGATTTGTTATTAATTCATTCTTGGTAATTATTGTTTGGTTTAATTGCTGAAACTCAAAGTAACGTCTTTAAATGCCACTAAATTTATTCTGCATAATTAAAAGTTGATGTTGTAAGCACATTTTTTAAAATATTGTTAATTCTTAGTATGATCAAGGAGTTGTTTCTAACAACTCCTTGGTATGATAATTTAATTTTATACATAATGATCAGTGTTTATAAATTGTTCTGTAATATTCTTTGATCCCAACGAGGGATTTTAGAAATGAAAAATGTCACTAGTAAGTTTGTATGGTAATACAATCACAAATGCATGTTATTATCTTTTGATCACATGCAGCGAGCAACTTGTAATGTAACGCTTGCTACTAAATCAATGAAAGATGAAGGTGAAAATTAAATTCCAGTTCATAATATCAAATTGAAAATAAAAAATTGATGAAGAAATTAACGTCCCCAAATAATTTCATTTAGGCTATATATTTATTCAAACACATATACAATAATTACTTAATCATAAAAAAAATCAATAAAATATAATATATTTAAATGGGACGTATTGGAACTGTTAATATTGCTTCGAAGTTACATTCCGGGTTGGTAATCAACTAAAATACGGTTTTGTAGTTTAAAAATGAAACCTGAATGTTGTCTCATCCACGGTCTCATTCATAAGTTATTAACATGTTGATCCCTTTATTTATGTTTTGATCATTGTAAAGCAGTTTTAAAAAAAAAGAGAGTAATGTTTTTAGATGACCTGAAGGAAACAGATGAAAGCTATGCCATCATGAAATGAAAGAGGAAATTGGAGGAATTAATAAACTGCTGTGAACCTGCCAGTAGGCAGAAAGTAAATGATGATGATGAGTTGACGTATTGTTGAACGCGAGTTGACGATGAATAGTGACGTTTGGTTTATCGCCGGAAAGTTGTTTTCAAATCTGTTTTTAAAATCGTAATATAATATAAATCATTTTATATAACCACATAAATATACAAATAAATATGCGCATTCTCAAATTTAGATATTCTTATAGAACTTAAATATTTTAAATAATAATATATAGAGGTTTAAAAGTTAACTATAAAGACTTTTAGATTATTTATTCTAGCAGACTGACGCTGCAGAGTAACCGGTACTTTTGGGAACATTTTGTTATTCTTCAATTTAATATTCTCAGAATGTCTAATCTCGAATCATGTAGATTAGCATATGACGGTGATCTTCAGTTGTTGACATCGAAAATTGAAGAAGATCCATCATTGATATCAAAGGTTGACCAGGTGAAAGAAATTGATTAACCTGCTTTTACAAAAACAGGACAGCTAGCCTAGGCTACACCACAGTGAAGTACTCAGTACTGTAGCATAGGCCTAGTAGTACTCTGGGGTTTTGCAGTCAGGGGCCGGGTAGGTTTGGAACCGGGGAAAGTATATTACAGTATATTAAAGAGATATTATAAGTACTGCTAGTTAGGTAGGCTAGTAGTAGGCCTAGTATCCTAGCTTAGCTTAGCATAGGCCTAGGCCTAGTATAAAATTGCCTTTAAGTCCCTGGTTTGGACTTCATGGTCTGATTTAATTAAGATTTTTTTTTTCCATGTTTTCAATAATTGTAGTCATGCAGTATCTAAACGATAACAATTATCAGCATTTAATTCCACTTTTATTCCTAAAAAGGTCCACCGCACTCCATTACACTGGGCATCATCAGCTGGTCATGTTTCCATAGTAACTTATTTGTTGGAGAAGGGGGCATCAGTCAATGTGGCAGATGAGGTGAGCTACATTGTCCGTCTACCATCCATACACACAATTTTTTTGGCAGCCATTATCATTCATTTTTTAAATTAAGTATTTAAACATGGGTTTTTTTTACTTTCTGAAGTCTGATTGGACGCCGTTACACATAGCATCATCATCTGGAAGGCAGGAAATTGTTGAGATTCTACTAAAGAGCGGAGCAGCTGTGAATGCAACAAACCAAACACGACAAATTCCACTTCATTATGCGGCATCCAAAGATTGGTTTGAGGTACAGTAATTAATGTTCAACATTCTCAGGATCAACAACAGTGCAGAAATGTAATTCATAGCCATATCAGATCCAATATTGCTGAGAACACAGACAAAAAAGAAATTAAATTAAAATCTCTCTCCCTCCGACGCTCTGTCCAGATTATCAAATTTTCTTTGACAGAACACTTTTGTATGCCCATATATAGTCATGATATATACCCATATATAGCCTAGTCATGATGTCATCATGACCATATTTAGGATTGTAACATGTTGTTGTCAAATAAAATTTGATAGTCTGTGCAGGGCTTTAGAAATATATTTGATGTTCTCTGTGGTATAAAACTTTTGTCACAACATAAAAGTGCTTATTTAAAAGTAAAAATGTTCCAATATTCTATTAACACTCCATCAGACACAGATTGACTCATTTGGTTTGTATTTTAATGTATCCCTCTCCCCCTGTCAGTCCTTGATTACACAGTCGAACATCATTAGGGGCACATAGAAAAAATTAAAATTATTATCACTTGTTTTTTTTTTTTTAAATTGATGAGGAAGGACGTTTTTTTTGTTGTTTTTTGTTTTAATCGGAACAATAGATTATTTCGCTTTTGTTTTTATCGATGAGGGAGGGACTGTTTAAATTTGGTCACTTTCTGAAGTCTGATTGGACGCCGTTACACATAGCATCATCATCTGGAAGGCAGGAAATTGTTGAGATTCTACTAAAGAGCGGAGCAGCTGTGAATGCAACAAACCAAACACGACAAATTCCACTTCATTATGCGGCATCCAAAGATTGGTTTGAGGTACAGTAATTAATGTTCAACATTCTCAGGATCAACAACAGTGCAGAAATGTAATTCATAGCCATATCAGATCCAATATTGCTGAGAACACAGACAAAAAAGAAATTAAATTAAAATCTCTCTCCCTCCGACGCTCTGTCCAGATTATCAAATTTTCTTTGACAGAACACTTTTGTATGCCCATATATAGTCATGATATATACCCATATATAGCCTAGTCATGATGTCATCATGACCATATTTAGGATTGTAACATGTTGTCAAATAAAATTTGATAGTCTGTGCAGGGCTTTAGAAATATATTTGATGTTCTCTGTGGTATAAAACTTTTGTCACAACATAAAAGTGCTTATTTAAAAGTAAAAATGTTCCAATATTCTATTAACACTCCATCAGACACAGATTGACTCATTTGGTTTGTATTTTAATGTATCCCTCTCCCCCTGTCAGTCCTTGATTACACAGTCGAACATCATTAGGGGCACATAGAAAAAATTAAAATTATTAGATTATCACTTGTTTTTTTTTTTTAAATTGATGAGGAAGGACGGGTTTTTTTTGTTTTTTTTTTTAATCCGAACAATAAATTATTTCGCTTTTGTTTTTATCAATGAGGGAGGGACTGTTTAAATTTGGTCTGTAATAGTAAATATTGTATAAAAACTGGTTTAATTTTATAGTTTTTTAAAGAAAATGTATTTAAAGTCACAAAATTGCATAGTTATTTTTATGCTGTTGAAATAATTGATGTGGCAAATTTTTTTTTTTTATTCCCGAGTGATAATCTAATATGGTAAATAAATACACATCCATGGAATTGATTTTTTTTTAAATCTCTTGCTTCAGATTGCCAAAATCCTGCTAGAGAATGGAGCAGACCCTGACCAGGGTGACCATATGGGATCAACGCCTCTTCACAGAGCAGCTTCCAAAGGCAACTTCAAAATACTTAAGCTATTTGTTGATAGTCACTGCCAAATTGGCCTGCAAGATTCTGTTGGAAACACTGCATTGTGAGTTCATCTATTTATATTTAACCAATATTAAATGTTTCACAGGCTTTCCACCAGGATATTCCTACTGAAACACTGAGTCGTTTAAAGCCTTGTTGAAAATGTTAATTGATACAGGCAGTGAAGATCAGAGATCAGCGGTGACTCCAGAAATTTGCAGCAACAGGGGTCATACATGTCCGACTGGGGGTAGGAGATGGTCTGAACCAAGGGGCCAAGTAAAGCCTTGGTCAGGGTCCCAGAATAAAAATTCCCTGGTAGGGTTTTACGAGGAGAGATTTTATGGCTTAGTATGGCTCAAATTGTGCTTTTAGACCACAATATTTTGGATTGGAAATCAAAATAAATTAAATTTGGGTAGGCAACTTAATACTATTCTTGATCTGACGACCTTGTCGGTCAGCTGGGGTCCGGGCCTGTCTGACAGGAAAAAAAATCCCCCACTGGCGCCACCAGTGGTAAAGCATAAGAGAAAAGGAGCTGCATCTCTTGAGCATGTGCACATATCGTTGCTCAGGAAGTGTTACAGGATATTACATGGTGTGCAAACTAATTTTAAACAGATGCACATTCACAAGGATGCAATGTAGCAAAGGTGTGTGCTATAATCCTTGAATCACCTGTACTAGTTTATTTTATTTATTTATTTTTTTCATTTCATTTATTTCGCCAATTCAAACAACAATACAAAAGGACAAAAAAGACAAGACGACACCCTTGTCGGTGACAGGATAAACAAAAAGCAACTTAATTGCTCTAGACAGTTTTTTTCCTCCGACAAGGGCAGTAACATAAAAAACAAACAAAAAAAGAAACAAGGAAAAAAACAGCAGGGACAATCAAAATCACATTGAAAAGAAAAGAAAAATTGCAACAAGCTACCGTCCGATCTCACTTACGAATGCACATGGATTTTAAGCTTCTCGAGAAAATTAAGTACTGTATGCTGATGCTAAGTTAATTTTGGAGGTCAGTAGGAAGTGAGTCCCATACCCTGGTATTGAAAGTGGTTGAAAGTGTGAAATTAAAGACAATCAATACGGTTATCTTGATGTATAAATTTAAGGTGGTCATAGTGACAGAGGTTAATAATATTTAAAAAAGGAAGAGAAATGGCTGTGTACTGATTATATAAGCATTAAGCAGCAAAGGAAACAATAGTCTATTTCTTAATGAACAAAAGTCAGGAAGCTTTTAACTTAGTGACAGCAATATGTGGAGCCCAGTCAAGTTTACTATTGACCAGGATCCCAAGGTATTTGTAACTGCTGACATTAGATAAAAATGCCATCAATAGTGTACATAGACAAATTAGCTGCATGAATAGGTGACCTGCTTATTCTCATAGTAGAGCATTTAGAAGCATTAAGTTTCATTTTATTATCTATACTCATTTTATTATCTATACTCCATTTAAGAATAATCCAGGTCCAGAGTCACCAATTTTTTTTTATAGATTGATAGATAATTGTATCATCAGCATATAAGTAAATATTAGATAAAACCACATTGGGAAGGTCAAAAACAAACAGATTAATCAAGATGGGACCCAGCACAGAGTCTTGCGGAACCCCAGAACGCACAACACATGAATCAGATTTGACCCCCCCGAAAAACAACTCCCTGCGATCTGTTATGAAGATAACTATGGAACCAATTAATTAAAGGACCACATACACCATATTTATGTGATTTTTCTAAAAGGATTTGATGACTAATACGGTCGAAAGCCTTACTCCAGTACAAAAATATAACATCGACTGGAGAAGGTGCTTGAGCATCAAGAAGCTTAGACCAGTGGTAAGTAATATTGGCAAGTACCGTAACACTGGACCTTCCTGATGCCTTAAAAGGTGCTTATTAACAACCTTCTCTAGTAACTAGAACACAGTGAGATCGGACGGTAATTGGTAATGTCGTCAATTCCACCAGATTTATGAATCGGAATCATGTTGGCCTCCTTCCAGTCAAAAGGTATAGTACCAGTAGACAGTAAAAAATTGAATAACTGAGAGAGAGGTTCAGCAATATATATTGCGGTTAATTTATGTACTTGTTAGTGTTATTAATAACTCATAACTTTCACATCCCAAAACCGAAAGTGTGTCCACAAGCTATGACAAATGTGTGTGATTTGTAATGGTGGCCCTATCACAAACGTTGTAATTTCAAAATTTAAATAAATGCTTTTACTATGAAACTACAGTGAGCAGAGCGAGTTTATCATTTTACTTGCTTTATGATATTTATTAATACTGAATATGTTTTATGTATTTGTTATTGTAGACACTTAGCTTGTGAAGAGGACAGGACTGAGGAGGCCATCTATCTTGTAAAAAGTGGAGCAGATTTGACATCACAAAATAAGGTGAGATTGTAATAATACACATTTTCATGCTACTCACATCACAATCTGCTTCGTGTTATTATACTGAGCAGATGATACTCTATTTAACCTGCAATTTAAACTTACTTTGGAATATTCTGTACATATTTTTATAAAGTAAAGTTATAAATTTGATATAATGATATTTAAACTGCAATTTTCTAAAAAAATTTATTTTTTGTATTAAGGTATTTATTGTTTTTATTTTATTTCTTTTTTTTTTTTTTTTTAGTTGTCATTCCCTTGAATTTTATTAAATTTGAATAGAATCTTACTGTAAATAATATTTTTATTGACAATAAAATTCCTTTAAACTTTGTGTGTATGTAAATATTGTGAATTCATTCATTAATTAATTCATTCATTCATTTTTTATTTCAAACACAACAGCAAGGTAAAATTACAATCAAAGCAATCGAGAAATATAAAAATATATTCATGATAAGGTTTAAGACATTTGAAAAAGAATGCATGCACAGTAGACCTAAACATTGCTTTGAGACTATATATTGTTATTATTATTATTACTATTACTGCTATTGTTATTATTATTATAATAATAATAATATGTTGTTCTTGTATAGCGCTTCATGCACAAAGCCTCTAAGCGCTTCACATTACTACCCCAGTCATTGGATCAAACACATATCGAACACATACTGAACACCAAATTAAATTATTAAATTAAATTATATTATTATTCCATAATATTGCAGCTAGTAATTAGCGCAGATGTATTGGAACCTACCAGGTACCCACTTGCACTCCTGGGTGGAGAGAGGCAACCAACCGTAGATAAAGTGCCTTGCCCAAGAACATAAGCGATTTGCACAGCGAGAATTTCAAATCCACAACTGATGCCCCAACCGCTTCTACAGTTATTATTATTATTATTATTATTATCATTATTATTATTATCATCATTATTGCTATCATCATTATTGCTATCATCATTTATACATTATTTTTCAATTATCATTTCTTACTACTAGTACTAAAATAAGTGTAAAAGCCATCATGTACTTTGTAGCAAAGCTAAATTGTAGTACTGTACAGGTTACAAGCAAAAAATGAATGTAATGATGGAGTGCACTTTGCGCAAATCATCCACCTGGTCTCCTCATCTTCTGGGTCTGGGTTTGGTGTAGAAATGTGTAGATGTGCGACAGGTCATATGCTCATTCATCCCTATTCTTAGTGTTTTTCCATCTGTCTGATATAGCTTCTTTTTTTAAATTTCATAATTAATTTACAGCCATTTCATGTAATGCATCTACAGTATACAGATATCGATACATTTCTGTATTTTTGGTTTTATTAATATTATTAGGAGGAGAAGAATCCACTTCAGCTTGCAACACCAAACCTTGCAAAGGTACTCAAAAATATTGTACCAGCCTGAACAATTTAAAGGTCTCGATGATGATGATGATGGTGACAATGACGACGATGATGGCGACGGAGGCCACAACAATGATTAGTAGTAAATACTAGGTTGCTTGTATTACGCTTTTCCTTGCAATTACGATTAAGTGTTACTGCCGCACTGGAGCAACAGCAACCTGACCAAGTACCCATTTTATACTCTTTGGCGGAGAGAACCAATGCAAATAATGTGCCTTGCTCAATAGGACAAGCAAAATGCACAGTGAGGGAATGAAACCCTCCTGTTTGAAAAACTAAACCGTTCCCACTGTGCCAAACTGCTTCCAATTATCCAATACAATAACTGTTTTCATTCATAGGTGCAGTATATTACATGTATGTCTTCTATCTGGAATATTAAGTTTTTTTGGATAATAATGGGGTCAGGGTCAGGCTTCCTTTAAAATGTGGTTCTAGTATGAAATTTCCAATTTTTACTGTTATGTGTTAAATGGTGACAGAGAAGTGGGTCCCAGGTGTGGCTTAGTGATGCATTCCTTCACCATCACAGGTAAATTCTTTCTTCAGTGGTTTTAAAGATAGGACACTTTTGGTTTGAGGGTTACAACACATCTACGAAAAAAATTGCATTTTACTTTCTGTATTGCTATTACATTCCCTTTTACTATGGTGCTAGGTGTATTTCTGTTGATTTTATTTGTTTTGTCAAAACAGAAATTTAGGAACTTGATGATTGCAAAGTTTATATGCGAGAACAAAACTTGAATTTCTTTCCCTAAAATTATTACACTTGCCTTATGTCCACACAAAGAAGTTTTTTGGTGACAAATTTCTGTGAATGATTCCTATATATGGGCATGGTGACTTCATATTCGCAGGTCACATATAACGTCATAGTGTGAACAGTGCTATTATATGTTTTATAGCTCACCTGGCATATTGAAAAAAGAAGGACTCTTGAATTCCTCAGGAGAAAGTTCTGACAGCTGAGAAAATGACATTAAACATTATAGGTGTAAAGGTAATTACCATGTACTGGAAAAGGCAGGGGTATGTTTTTCTGAGTCCCGCACCCTCATCCATTGAAATATGAAACTTATTATACTACAGCTGTATCAAAATGATACATTTTTAAAACATATGTGGTATGATGTCTTTTGCCAATGTTTAGATATTTGTTCAGACTCATGATACTAAATAAAAGTAATAACAAAATACTGTATCTTATTTATGCCTACTTTTATTTCTAAAAACAAACATTGTGATGTAAATTGTCAATTGAAGATAATGATAAACACTTTCAAGTTGCAGCATTGGTGAACTATGTTCTATGCAACTTTGTAAAATTATTTCAAACAAAAACATACAAAGTGAGATATCATTTAAAAAAAACCCCTTTTACCAGATTTACATTGCCATCATGTATCATGTTTAAAATGGTGGGTTGGTAATAAGGAGAGGGAAAGGATATGACTGCTCTGCATCGTGTAAGTGGAAGTTGACTTGTATAGCGGCTTACAAATCATTTCAAAGTGCTTCAAGAATATGAAAAAAAAAAAAATAAAGAAAACCACGAACAGCTATCCTAAAACTAATCAGAAGCAATATATCAAAGAATCAAATTAAGAACAAACCAGTATAACACTGCACTGTTCTCCAGCAGTTTGAGACACATGGCCAGCTGGAACAGTACTCATAGGTGCTCTAGTTAAACTGGTCACTAAAGCCGGACACTCACTCACTGCGCACGATGCTTGTCGGCCGACGCGATTCAATGAAGAACGCAACGCAAAACGTGCGCAACGGATTGTTTTTAATGACGATCCGTTCAAACTGCTACCGACGATCAGCAGACGGCGTTGCGTACGACTGTCTTACGACACAGTGAGTGCCCGGCAAAAATCTAACCTGAAGGAAGTAACAAAAACAAGAAAAAAACAAAAAGTGATGCTCTGTCCAGATTATCAAATTTTCTTTGACAAAAAACTGTTGTATGCCCATATATAGTCATGACGTGCCTATATATGGTCAATGTCATCATGACCATATTTAGGCATGTCACATGTTTTTTGTCAAGTAAAATTTTATAGTCTGGCCAGGGCTTAAGATAGAAGTAATAATATTCCAACTACAGAATGCCTAACATCATTGCCCATACTACAAACACAGGGGCTGGTACAGAAAAACATATATTTGAAAGAACAGCTCTGACCCCCTTCTGTATTTTTTTAAAAATAAATTTTTCCCTCACACACAACTAACCAAGCACTGTTGTTTCGTATGTAGGCCCTACTAAAGAAACAAAATTAAAATTGTTTAAAACGTATACCTTAAACTACTGGTAGAAAATGTTGAAATTTATTGTTTTAATCCATTTAATTCCATGCTTTTCGCAGCAAGCTTTTGCACAGTATAAAGTGATGCAAATTTGTACGTTGGATATTCATTTATTTATCATTTCTACAAAATGTCTACAAACTAAACCTGAAGATTCTGGTATGTTGCATTGGAAAGGAGGTGGCATATAGCTCACATTTAGTTCTGTATAAGGACTACTTTTTTATGCATAAATAAATAAATATACTGTATACCATAATAAACATAATATACTGTTTGAATAGGTGGGTTTCAAACTTCTATAACCTTTAAATTCATCTAAAATAGGGCATCAATTACATAGCAAGTATCATAGTTTCAGAAATTATCCTACAAAATTACATTTTTTAGTAACTTTTTTAGTAAACTTAATTTAACTTGTATGGCTGATCAAAGAGAAGCAGTGATATAACTGGAATACAGGGACTATTAATGCGACAATACATGTGATTTTAATTATCTTGTCATTCTAATTATATGGGGGTGGGGGATGTACAGTACCTAATAATCTAATTAAATTGTATGCTATGTAGTATCAACTGAATTTTAAACTCATTTGTATCAACTGAATTTTAAACTCATTTTTTAAAACTGCTTATATTACATGTAGTGTGGAATGTACATTAATTTTACTATGTTATGCTTTGCTGTAAGCAGGTGAGATTGTATTTTTAGTTATTTTTTAACAAACTAATCCACTTGGAGTAAAAACATTTTTTAAACAACTATTCAACTATAATTATAAAAACACACATTTGAATAAATACTACAAATAAAATCCCCAAACTTGGTATTTCATTCTAAAAAATGGAATGCTAAATGTATACTTTTTAAAAATAATTTACTGGTATACCCAAAAAAACTGAGTTATGATTATGTCCTACAGTTACTGTTTAACTATTTTTTTCCTTTTCTTTGATTTTTATCAGAGTTCTGTTTTCCTTTTTTCAGTTGATGGATTGCTTTTATATTCTTCTGTGGATTTTCTTTTCTTTGATTTATCTTTCCTTTGGTCTCCTTTCTTTTTTTCCTTCTTGCTATTTTTTTTATTTTTTCCCTTTTTACTGTTATTTTTCTCCTCTTTCTCTTTCTCTATCTTTTCATCCTCTTCTTTTTGATTATTCTCAAAATTAACTTTCTCCTTGCCAGTCCAGACTTCCTCTAGACATTCTGAAGAATTTAAAGTAAAAGTTAAATTTACCATAATAGTTTCTCTATATAAAGTCTCCGAATTTGAATTTAATTATTCAATTAACCAACAAATCAACCAAATAAATAAATATTGAGATTGAATGTATCTAGTATGAGAGATATATGCTGATCCTAATTCTTACAAGATACAGGGTTGCCAATGGGTACCTCCAACAGCCAACAAATTGTCAAATCAAACGTGAATCATTTGGATAAAGAGATTTTAATTTATAAAACTCTGATCGCTTGGCTCCTTGAATAACCCTCATATTGAGATTTAGGCAGGTTAATCTTTGTATCTGAATGTGTCCATTATAAGTTTGTAGCTAAGCCGGGTGGCGCTACACTGCGGCTGACATGGGTCCACAGGGGCCCAGCGCTAATTTCCGATTAGAATGAGGACAAATAAAGAATTTTTATTTAGCGTTATAATACAGTAGTTCAGTATTCAAAATATATGGTGGTGCTGTACGAAAGCTAAATTCAGTGCCTTACCGTCATCACCTTTAGGTAGATAGTTGTCAATGCACAATAATGTGGTGAGATCTTTTCTATCGGATGGTTCGTCAAAGTACCATTCTTCAATCAGTTGCTCATAGGTCTCTATGAGTGTGTCACACTACAACACAATGATGATTATAATAAAAGAATTAGGTCTAGCCAAATTTTTTTTAGATTTATTGCATGTCTGCTGTTACACCATCCAACATACTGATAATAATAACTACAACAATAATATAAATAATCATACTGTAATAACAATTTTTATAATAAAATAATGTAAATTATAAATGAGTTACAATTACATTAAAATGCTTTATTTCAAGAGGATAGCCATTATAATAATAATAATAAAATAATAATAAAGTAATAGTAAATATATGGTAATTACCAAGAAATGTAATGATGAAAATATAAATTATAATTAAAGATATATATTTTAAAAGGTTTCATAATTTGAATAAAATTGCTCATTTAAAAGCATATTTTTATGATGCTATGATTTTTATTTGTAAACTGGAACTTTGTCTCACTGCTACCTTTGGCTAATCACAAAATTAATTATGTTAAGGAAAGCAAAAGATATCATTTCAGATACTAACATATTGTTTCATTTTGTAAACTGGAGCAGATGGTATATCCCACATATCATCTGGTATTCCAAGATCAACTTTGACCCCTTTGTTTCGCAGATCTTTTAGAGTCTGCATCGTCTCACTTGTACCTTTAGCTAATCTGAAATGAATTTATAATATTGTAATGATGATAAGGATCGAAACAAGAAATTGATGCATTCTACAATACATTGCCTATGTACAGGCAAAACACAATTTGAAAGAGGAATGATGTTGTGCCCTAAACAACGTCATTCGTATTAAATCTACTGATGCATCATCGAATAGAATTTAAATAATACTGTATTTCTACTCTAGGATTGTGATAAGGGGACAATAGAAAGCATTGTTTCAAAAACGACCACATCAGATCACAAGCCTCAATCAAGTATTTCTCTTTATATTGTTAAACTTTTTTTACTTTGAATACGTTACTGTCCAGACTGTCAAATTTTATTTGATCAAAACATTTGATATGTCTAAATATGGTCATTATGACATCATATCATTACCATAATTATATAAGCACATCATGAATACATATGGGCATAGTTACCAACATGAGAGATTTCAAATACGTGACTACATCAGTTGGATGGGGGTGGGGGGCACCAGGGGTCAGGGGCGGAACCCTGGAGCCCGGGTTCCAGTCACATAATCAGCGGTTGGTTGTGACAATGAAAGCGCAAGACCGCGTGCGAATACTAGATTCTACAAAGTGCATGGTTGGTTGGGTTGTTTTGGTCGGGAAAGAGAAATTTTCTCAGTAAATTGATTCTCGAACAAGAAAACAAAAGCTCCCTAATGACTCAAGCTACTGCATGACCGTTTTTATATTTTTGATAAAACCAATTTCTTCTAATTTTGAATACATTTTCCCATGAATTTGTGATAATTCGTTATCACGCATAGACTTGTTTTAAATGCGTGACAAATTTCTGATCACATATGTGTTTCTGCAAAATGCGTGTTTCATCCAAAATCATTTTGAAATGCGGGACGCACGATGCCAGAGGGTTGGTAACTATATATTGGCATTCAGCAGTTTTTTGTCAAAGAAAATTCGATAGTGTGGACAGAGCTTCAGGCTTTTGAAATTTTATTTCTCAGAGGATAATTGATTTTAAGGCTGAGTCTCTTGTGAGGAGCATATATACACAGATAGTTAATGTTTATTAATGCAATGAGAGAATATTATTATAAGTTGAAACACAGAATGTTCCATTCAAAGAGGATTTTGACCTGAAAAATTAATGTTGATTTAAATGGAACAGTCCATCCATCTTTTAACTTAGGCGAGTGTTCTTTCAATTACGAATAAAAACATTCATTATTTGTTCTCTAATACAGTACCACTTATGTAGATTCCTGTCATTGATATTTACGACAAACAAAAATGTATCATGGTAGTGTTGTACCTGCGGCTTGACTCTCTTTCAGCATGTATATTATAGTTCATTATTCTATCGCATACACCCTCTAGCACCTCAATAAGTCTGACCAAACTGCAAGAAAAACACATCATCAGAATCAATTTGCACTGTTATCTGACAATCCAACAAGATGTACAGTACAGTACCGTATTCAGGTTTGAATTACCAAGGGGGGGGGGGTTCTTCTTAAGAATTTGGCCCCGGAAACTTTTTTATTCTTGTATAGGTGTAATTTTTCCCTACCTTACGTTGAAATGTACTGAATACTCAGTACGTTTAAAAACAATTGCGAAAAAAATCGCAAGTTGTTCTCAGCTGGGACTCGAACCCACGATCTCCAGATCACTAGCCTGGCATCATACCTCTAGACCACCAAGCTTGCACCTGATGGCTAGGGTTGAAGTAAGCAGCGGGTACTACATTCTTGCAGATTACTCTTCCATAATTAAACTTAAATGTATACTGCATCTATACTTGTTGGTCCAGTGGTGACACAAGGGTTAAGGTATCTGGGAGGGCTCTCGCCTTAATAGTGAGCGCCCTCCCAGAGCCAATTTTTTCAATTGAAATCGGATAAGTTTGTTGAAGAACTATGCTTGATATGATTATATCATGTGATCATATTTTTTTTTTTACCTATTTTTTATATTGAGTTTACATTGCTATGCAGAAAACCTAATTTGAATATTTTATAAATATTTACTCTATATGTGTGCATTATAGAGACCATTTTATTCAGAAACGAATATGAGGTCATCAACTGACCACAACATCACATAATGAGACACTATACATGGTAAATACATTTTGAACATTAAAGATTAATAGCAGGATGAGTAATCTGAAAGGTCTTTCTATTTCTAATTAAGTTTATGTTGAACATTGAATTATTAAAGACTTTCTATAGCAGAATTGTTCTTCAGACGAGACTTTTTGCATCTTGTTTAGCGAGCCGCCGCACGCCAATGATGGTGATTTTTTAAAAAAATGGCCAATTAACGCACCTGCCACCACGAATATATAATAGAAATTTTTCTATATTTTGAGTATGCTCGCCGCTGCCTTGAAATCCCCAAAAATAAGATATATTTCTTCCTAATTATAAAAATATAAAGCATTTAACCATCCCATACTGCATTGTTTACATTCACCAATAAAATTTTATTTTCATTTTTGGCCTGTGCCTGGATGTTTTTGGCAAAACTATTTGCTAAATAAGAAAACAAAATTTTATTTTTATTTTTTTCCCACCCTCCTCTGACAATCTTTAACAAAACATATGTCGGCAAGAAAGGTATAAAAGAAAGTCTTTCTTAAGTAACCAAGTCAGCTGTATTTGTTATTTTAATTCATACATTATTCATGGCTTTATATTATACATTTTCCATCAAGTGGACATATATGCTTAACTGTGTAAATTCAGTCCACGAAAGGAACTTAAACCTGACAAAGGTGTCCCAGGGATGGTGCCAGCTGGGCTAGTGCCAAGCAATCAGGGACAGGTTGCCTAGCCATCGTGAACCTGTCTGGTAGAAACATGAACGTTTTGTTTGTAATCTCCTCTTTCGTTTCATGAAGGGTTATATGTAATTAATATGTAGAGACCAATGATAGGACATTCAGGGGATATTTCACAAGCTTTTTTCTTTGGTAAATCCCTATGTCTTGTTTATACAGTATTACTTACGATTTTGTGTACTTGACTTCCTTCTTCTCCTTATCAAACTCATGTCCAATCTTAAAAACTTCATGTGTTTTTGAAGTATCTAGTAGATTTCCCTCTAATTCAGTAACCACATACTTGCAAACTGCAATGAAAAAACAAATCAATACACATTTAAACATGAATAATATTGTGCTGCTGTACATGGCTGCTATTTACTTATCCAATGATCAGAATAAGCATCTACAGTAAATATATTTATTACAAAGAGGTGGTACATAATATAGGTGCTGGATTACTTTATTCTACTTCGTTATTTTTATTATTAATATTATACGCAAATCCAGTTATTGTCTATTATTCCATCACGACAATAACAACTATTATCAACACTGCAGTACCCGCTGCTTACTTGGACTCGAATTCAACCCTGGCCATCAGGCGCAAGCTCGGAGGTCTAGAGGTATGATGCCAGGCTAGTGATCTGGAGATCGTGTGTTCGAGTCCCACCCGAGAACAACTTGCGATTTTTTTCGCAGTTTTCAAATGTATTGAGTATTCGGTACATTTCCACGTCAGGTAGGGTACAAATTACACCTATATAATATTATTTCAGTTATTTATATTTATAAATTAATTTTATTACAGTCATACACGTCTTCAGAAAGATTTGCAATATCTGAGGAGATCGCGTGGAATTGGGTGGGTAAAGGGAGCTTTGGTCAGTCAAGCATTCCTAGCCAAGCTGGCTAGTTACACACAACGACAAGAAAGAGGGCTCGAAGTATGTAATAAAGTACTAGGGCACCCTCCTGCCTCAGCCTAGCGACCTGTTGAATTGAGAAAAAATACAATAATATATCCTAGCCTAGAAGTCTAGGCTAGGCCTTGTTTAGATCTGAACTACTCAGTACTACTACCAGGCCTAGTACGCGTAGACTCTGATATCTCTTGCTCTTGCTTGCCTACCTTCACACTTTGACGGGTCTCTGTGAGGATTTGTTGGATCATCTTCATCTTCTTCTTCACACAAAGCAATGCTTATAAGGCATATTACGATGAAAACAAAAATTACACCCTTTCTTCTCATTTCTACATATATATGTCGCTGAGATGGACAGGCCAGAACAAGGAAACAATTACGGAAGTTATATATTAAA
Organism: Anneissia japonica; assembly: GCF_011630105.1. Classification (NCBI taxonomy): domain Eukaryota; kingdom Metazoa; phylum Echinodermata; class Crinoidea; order Comatulida; family Comatulidae; genus Anneissia; species Anneissia japonica. The sequence continues at coordinate 31,821 of NW_022744885.1, read as the reverse complement.
TAAAGTGGGAAGCATTACTATTTACGCACATAAGGTGGCACATTCTATTACTGAACAAGGTATAATGACAGTTACGGTTTATTAATAATCATTTAAATTTTGCCAATAGGTCCTTATTGATATGCTAATATACTCTGCGTGTGTGTGTTAGTATATAGACTCATTAGTTTACATTATGTAAGTAAGTAAGATTGTACGGTAACATTCAATAATGCAACAATATTTTGAGTGAAAATGGATGCTTCGATTAGGGATTCCCCCTTTATTGAACCTATGTAGAGGGCGTAAAGAGTACTAATCCACTCTGATGTAAAAAGTCTTTTTCCCAACTACGAACTAAGCCAATGAATATAATCAGTGACGTAGATTTTGAACATTGATTCGTCAAATTATTTCAATTCTCATCTGTTATCGGCTGTTATCAAAGAAACAAGCGTACCATTGAACAGGATAGTGGACCTATCTCTATTCATCCTATAAATTGCATAAACATATAAATACCTTCAACTCAATTCAACACTCAAATTGTTATTTTGAGAAGTTACCTTAATTTTTTTTGTATGTGAAACTTCTGCTGTCGGCGAAATAGCAACTGTAATGTTTTGAGAAACTAACACAGGTTTATATTCCCTAAATCCTTACACACATTTTGATATATATATATATATATATATATATATATTCAAAGAAAACAGGTGTATATCTAGCGCACTACATAAAAATGGTGATATAATTCATAGTGACATAAGGCCTTCCCTCTTTACCGACCACCAAGCAATTTCGCTCAGAATTCGGAATGACCACTAGAAAAAAGAGGTCCTGGTTTTTGGAAAATGAATAGTAGTTTTTTGAATGATGAAGAATACGTTATACACATGATACAAATAATAAAAAAACGTAAAAAAAATTAATACAATCTTAATCCTGATTTGCTCTGGGAATATTTAAAAGTTAAAATTAAGGAATTCTCAATCAATTATGGGTCGGAAAAAAAAAAGAAGAAAAAAAAAAGAAAAAGAAGCCTTAGTCAAAGAAGTTGAAGAACTGACCAATAAACTAGACATTACATCGATGGGCAAACAGAATTGAAACTTAATATCAAAAGGAAAGAATTAGACCATATATATTCATTCGAAGCAAAAGAGGCACAAGTTAGAAGCCGTCTTCAATGGTTTGAAGTTGGAGAAAAGAATACTAAATTCTTTATGGGTTTAAAAAAAATAATGCTAAAAAGAAACATATTACATCCTTACAAAAAAGCAATGGTAAATATACATCAGACACAGATGAAATCCTGAAAGAACAAGTTAACTTTTATAAACACTTATACAAAAATAAAAATTTATCTGGGTCAGCTATTGACGAATACTTCCAAAATGCACTGTTAACTAACTTTCTGACGAAAATAAAAAAGTAGTGCGAGGGTTTATTAACAATCGCGAATGTAAAAATGCGATTTTTAAAATGCGGCTAAACAAAAGCCCTGGATTAGATGGAATCACAGTAGAATTTTACCGCACCTTTTGGGAGCAGATCGGCAACATGCAGTGTGACTCCCTTAATTTTTGTTTTAAAAATAATAAATTAACAATATCACAACGTAAAGGAGTTATCACTTTACTTTAAAAAAAGGTGATCGTGAAAAGTTAGAAAACTGGAGACCAATAACGTTACTTAACGTAGATTACAAAATTGCAGCTCACGTGCTAGCCACGAGGATGTAGTCAGTAATTAGCACAACCATTAACAATGACCAAAAAGGATATATTAATGGCAGATTTGCTGGTGAAAGTATCCGACTAATCGATATCGGGGCCATAATTTTTATAGATTTCGCAAAAGCTTTCGAATCAGTTGACAGGCAATTCATAATTAAATCACTAAAATGTTTTGGTTTTGGGGACTGTAATATTTACAAAAGATGAGGTCAGTATAGCTAATTTTTTCAAGGAAATTAAACAGTTTTCTGCTGTATCTGGTCTGAAATTAAATAAAGACAAGACCAATGGTTTGTGGATTTGTTCTAACGAAAACAAAACAAACAATCCATCCGGAATTACTTTTGTCCGGGAACCCGTAAAATTTCTTGGATTTTCATTGGCTATAATTAAAAAAATTGTGTATTGAAAAAAATTGGAACGACAAAAGGTTTCAAATTTAGCACAAGCTTTAAAATCATGGGAAAGAAGAAACTTATCCTTCTTCGGTAAAGTCACAATAATCAAAACACTAGCTCTGCACAAAAATAGTATACAATGCGAGTATTATCGACATACAGAATAATATTATTAAACAAGTTAACAAAATTATATATAGTTTTTTATGGAAACGAAAAAGAGAAAAAATAAAAGAAGCACAATTGTGCAAGACCTTAATTCTGGTGGCTTGAAAATGACTGACATCAATTCCATGATCGATTTTTTTAAATTATCATGGATAAAGCGACTTCTAAGCCCAGATACTGAAACGTGGAAATGTATTCCGTTATATTATACGCATTCCTGTAGAATATACAATATGCATGACAAAAGTTAACCTATTTAGTCATATTCTTTAAACATAATGCCTACATTCAATAACAATATGCTTATTGCTTGCATACGATTTAATGACATTCACGTCTCACAACCAGAATGCATCTGTGAAGTCAAGCGACAAAGGTTATGGGAAAATAAATATATTACCTCAAATCTTTTCGCCGAAACATGGATAGATTGTAATTTTAAAACCATGGGAGATATTATCATAAAGAATAGATTTAAAACCGTGAATGAGATCATTCCCCACCTCGCTAAGACACACCATGGAATTATATAATATTTTGCTTTACTAAGCGCAATTCCCCAAAGGTGGTCAGAAATCGTTATTTAATTCTTGTTGTTTAAAACACAAAGTCAATGAGTGTAAGACAAATTACGAACAGATCATAGGTAAACATCGTGTTAAAGATATTTATTTATCGTTTATACAGTCAATATATAGGACTACCATTCCAGGTGTTCAATACAAGTGGGAAATCGACTTACAGATTAATACAATTAAATGAGAACTTTGTTGGAAAAATAAAGTTTCTAACATGTTACATTTGAAAAACATAGCTTAATATCGAAAGGTCCACTGATTAATCTCAGGTAAGAAAGTATAATTCATACTCCAAGTATTGAAATACACGCCATCGTGTTGGGATTCAATATTTCGACATTAATTATGTCATCATCAGGAATGACGTCATTCCTGATGATGACATAATTAATGTCGAAATATTGAATCCCAACACGATGGCGTGTATTTCAATACTTGGAGTATGTATTATATTTTCATAGCTTAATATAACTATAAACTTTTGCATAGAGTAATTCCAACAAAGAATAGGTTACACACATGGAACCTGTCTGCCAGTAATAGTTGTGAAACCTGTAATGTTATAGAAAACGAACGACATATACTATTCAATTGTAGAGATGTAAGCTTCTGTTGGTGTAATGTTAGTACAATGTTAAAATTCAGTGGTCTAAAGTCGTTCTTGGAAGTTATTAAGAACGTGTTAAATAGTCTCCATGCTTACCTTCTGCATATACAAAAGTTAAATGTTAAAAAGATTAGTGTTGGAGATAAAATGCCCGTGGAAAATGTTCCTAAACGAGTTAAAAGCTTTAATTGAATGTGAAATTTTAATTAACAAAGAAAATGCAAAAAAATAAATGGTCAAATACTAACCTTAAAATGTTAGAGACAAATTTTAACAAACGGATCAAACCGGATATATATGATGTATTAACTGACTGATTTGTTGGATGGATATTCAGTAGTTAAAAAACATTAAACAAAAGTAAAATTATATATATATAATATGGTCTCAATATTGATAAATAAACTATTGGGTATGGTTGACTATGTTAATTATTATGATGATGATTATTATTATTATTATTAGTATTATTATTAGTATTATTACTATTATTATTATTATTATTATTATTATTATTATCATCATTTTCTTGACAGTTAAGTGATTATGCATTGTTGCATTGATTGTTTTATGAAAGGTCTGGATTAATTAACTTATTGTATTGATTGTATAATGTTTAGATATGTAAAATTTTAACGTGAAGGAAATATTATTTATTTAGAATAAGTGATAAATATGTCAATAGTAACAAAACAATAGTTATGCTCAAAGAAATGAAGGAATAAATAAAAGTGGGACGACTCCATAAAAGAGAAAAAAAAAAGAAAAAAGAAAACAGGTCTCGCAATTACTGAATTGTAAAAAGTAAATTGCGTCAACCAGAGACTTACTGTGTTCATGTATGTATACGCTCGTGTTTTGTATGTATCGGTATATGTATATACTTTTACTGTATTTGTATATATGTGACCAAAAGGTGCACTGACTAGGTTCAAATAAAATAAAACATAGGTGATTCCAAATAGAGAAAGTGAGGTCATATTGCTCAACGTTTCGACTTTATTTAGTCATCATCAGGAATAAAAAAAAAACATAGTGAAAATAAGTACCAAACATGTTACGATATGCAAATACAATTGATGAACTATAAGATAGTAATAAGCAGCGATTGTGATTAGTCTAATGGCATAGGGTGTAGTCAAAATTAAATAAACAGTTTTAATTCTCTAGAAGCTCTTAGACCACAGTAAGTGAAGGCTCATGCCGGTGAATAGCAAGCGCTTCTTTAAATAACCAAGTGGGACCAATTTGAAGAATTATCAATTATATTATTATTAGAGTAAATTAAGGATTTAAAGTTAGCTATAGAATCATCATTAAGTGTGTTAGGTACGGTAAATTATGGAGTCCTGAAATTTAACGAAAATTATCGCAGGTATGAACGTGATTATGAACTACACTGTTAGATAAGGTAGTATGTTCATGAATTCTGGTAATAAAACACCTATCTGTTTTATTGAATATAATCATGGTCTCTTATACACATCTAGATGTGTATAAGAGACAGGAGAGAGAGAGAGAGAGAGAGTAGGCATCAAAATAATGATGAGCTGCACGTATGTTCTCAATAAGTATAACATGTGAGTCAAGTACGAAAATAAATGACAGAGGTTGACGTGTGACAGAACATAAAATATATATTATTTAATAGAAAAACGAATATTTCGTCCTGTCCTCAGGACTTCTTCAGCGTTAATGAAATATACAGAACTATTGGCATCATATAAACAAAGCAATCATAAAGGTGACTAGATAGAGTCGGAGCAAAACCCCGTTAAATGTCAAATAAATCAATCCTATACATAGTATATTGCTATAAACATCATATAGATTATAGAAAAAGACGAGCATAATATGTGTGAATGGAATAAATTATCAAGTACACGGTATAAGCATAAAGTTAATCTACCAACGAGCCAGAAAAGGGCAGCTGAAATGCATGACAGTTACAAGCATGAATAGGGGAGACTGATAAATCTCAGGCAAAATGTAGAAAAACTATTTCAAAAAAGAATATTCGCTCATAAAGCCTAAGTCTTTGTTTAAACCTTTATAATATGAGATTTAAGACGGAGGATCCAACGGATCTCAGCACATTTTCTAGCCTTAGTAGATCTGAAATCGGTACCTAGGATTAAAAGGCGCAAGTCACTAATAGAATGGTTCAATGAATTAAAGTGGTCAGCCATGCAGGGAAGCCCTTTTGCTGATCTCTAACTGATTTTTTATGGTTGTTGAGTCTCAATCTAAGTTTACATCCGGTCTCGCCTACATAATTTCCGTTATTACATTTAGTACAAAATAATAAACTACATTAGATGTGTTACAATCTAGAGTCGGTGGGTTTAATGTCTGATTGGTCCCTGGGACATTGAAGTTAGCACCAGGTGTAATTATGCGGCATAGTTGGCATTTGGGTCTGTTGCAAGAGTGACGTGGGTAACTTGGGAGCAAGTGAGTAAGACTTCAAGTTGGGAGGTTGTCTGGCAAGTACAGGAGGTTGACAGAAGATGGGTGCTATCGATGGGTCCTTAGATAGTGATTTGTAATCTTGCTTGATAGCGTTGGTAAGAGACTGAGTTTTAGTACTGTGATCTAGTATGAGCGGTACCCGTTGACTCTGTTGCTTGTCCTTATATATATATATGAGAAGCTCTCCTTGTGATTTAGTTGAAGCTTTGTAACGCGTAGAGGATATCGGCAATTTAGGAAGTGTGACGTCAAAAAAGAAAGTTGATGCTCGTAATCAGCGTGATCCGAGCATATTCGCTTGAGTCGAAGGCATTGGCTATAGATGATGGATTCTTTTAGCTTCAGAGGGTGAAACTATTGAAGTCCAAGTATCTATGATTGTCTGTGGGCTTAGAGTATATGGAAGTGGATATGACACCATTTTTCAGTGCTATGGATAAGTCGAGGAATGATGCAATCTGTTTGTTTGAGTGCTCCAGTGTGAAATTGATGCTAGGGTGGTGGTAGTAGACTTGCCACAAGTCTAATTTATGGATTTTTCGTAGTACATTAGCGCATTTCGGAAAGCGCCACCAGCGTCAGTTTATGTTGAGAAACTTTTTTGATGAGAATCCCAGAAAAGTATACTATGGAACGCCATGCAAATAAGTAATATGGAACGCCATTTGTGCCAAAATCGACATATTCTTAAGCATTTCAACTGATAAGACAAAGATTAGGGACTGGAACCCAGTCTAGCTGTTTGCGTGCGTTTGAAATTCTTTTAGAGCTTCAAGTCCATGTTCCCAAATGATAAATATATCATCTATATACCTGGAGTAGAATGTTGGTTTTAAGTGATGGCTGGATACAATCTGTTCCAAATCTGCCATGAAGATTAGCATAGCTGGGTGCCATCTTCGTTCTCATGGCCGTTCCTTTAGTTTGTATGTAGTGCTGACCGTTAAATGTGAAGTTGTATTTCAAAATAAAGTTAATGATAGAGCATATATCCATAGTGTTTTGCGTTGGGTTGTGCGTGTCGAGAAACTGAGCACAGGCGGCTATACCGTCATCATGTGGTATGTTAGTATATACCCTTACAAAAAAGTACCACAAAATACTATAGTATTACTATGATATTACTATAGTATTACCATAGTAACCATGGTACATTCATGTTTACCATGGTATTACCATAGTATTACCACAGAAGCACCCAACATAATTGGGAATTACCACGTTAAACTATAGAAGTACAATACACTACCATGGTACTACCATAAATGTACCATTAATGAAATGGTAATACCACAAAAGTACCATATAAATACTAAAGGTTTATGGTACTTAAAGGAAAGTACCACCCTTGTGCATGGTACTCCATGATACTTGTTTGGTGTGTATGGTACTATCATTGTATTACCATATCTGCATGGTACTTTTATGGTAATTGTACTACAAATGTACAATACTGTAGTTGGTTTCAGCCTGCTTCGATGATCCTATGGTATTCGCATGGTGCTATCATGGTAATACACAAACTTGTGGATGCTTTAACAAATTTATTGTATTGTTTCGAATGATACATTTTTAAAACATGTGTGGTATGATGTCTTTTGCCAATGTTTAGATATTTGTTCAGACTCATGATACTAAATAAAAGTCATAACAAAATACTGTATCTTATTTATGCCTACTTTTATTTCTAAAAACAAACATTGTGATGTAAATTGTCAATTGAAGATAATGATAAACACTTTCAAGTTGCAGCATTGGTGAACTATGTTCTATGCAACTTTGTAAAATTATTTCAAACAAAAACATACAAAGTGAGATATCATTTAAAAAAAAAACCCCTTCTACCAGATTTACATTGCCATCATGTATCATGTTTAAAATGGTGGGTTGGTAATAAGGAGAGGGAAAGGATATGACTGCTCTGCATCGTGTAAGTGGAAGTTGACTTGTATAGCGGCTTACAAATCATTTCAAAGTGCTTCAAGAATATGAAAAAAAAAAAAATAAAGAAAACCCACGAACAGCTATCCTAAAACTAATCAGAAGCAATATATCAAAGAATCAAATTAAGAACAAGCCAGTATAACACTGCACTGTTCTCCAGCAGTTTGAGACACATGGCCAACTGGAACAGTACTCATAGGTGCTCTAGTTAAACTGGTCACTAAAGCCGGACACTCACTCACTGCGCACGATGCTTGTCGGCCGACGCAATTCAATGAAGAACGCAACGCAACACGTGCGCAACGGATTGTTTTTAATGACGATCCGTTCAGACGGCTACCGACAATCAGCAGACACCGTTGCGTACGACTGTCTTACGACACAGTGAGTGCCCGGCATAAATCTAACCTGAAGGAAATAACAAAAACAAGAAAAAAACAAAAAGTGATGCTCTGTCCAGATTATCAAATTTTCTTTGACAAAAAACTTGTATGCCCATATATAGTCATGACGTGCCTATATATGGTCAATGTCATCATGACCATATTTAGGCATGTCACATGTTTTTTGTCAAGTAAAATTTTAGTCTGGCCAGGGCTTAAGATAGAAGTAATAATATTCCAACTACAGAATGCCTAACATAATTGCCCATACTACAAACACAGGGGCTGGTACAGAAAAACATATATTTGAAGGAACAGCTCTGACCCCCTTCTGTTTTTTTCAAACTAATTTTTTCCCTCACACAAAACTAACCAAGCACTGTTGTTCCATATGTAGGCCCTACTAACAAAATTAAAATTGTTTAAAATGTTTATCTTAAACTATATACTGGTATAAAATGTTGAAATTTATTGATTTAATCCATTTAATTCCATGCTTTTTGCAGCATGCTTTTGCACAGTATAAAGTGATGCAAATTTGTAGGTTGGATATGCATTTATGAAATAATATGATATAATAAATTATATTATTGAAATTGTTATAGTTTCTACAAAATGTCTACAAACTAAACCTGAAGATTCTGGTATGTTGCATTGGAAAGGAGGTGGCATATAGCTCACATTTAGTTCAGTATAAGGACTACTTTTTTATGCATAAATAAATAAATATACTGTATACCATAATAAACATAATATACAGATTGAATAGGTGGATTTCAAACTTCTATAGCCTTTAAATTCATCTAAAATAGGGCATCAATTACATAGCAAGTATCATAGTTTCAGAAATTATCCTACAAAATTACATTTTTTAGTAACTTTTTGGGAAAATACATACTTAAACTTAATTTAACTTGTATGGCTGATCAAAGGGAAGCAGTGATATAACTGGAATACAGGGACTTCTAATGCGACAATACATGTAATTTTAATTATCTTGTCATTCTAATTATATGGGGGTGGGGGGATGTAGAGTACCTAATAATCTAATTAAATTGTATGCTATGTAGTATCAACTGCATTTTAAACTCATTTTTTTAAACTGCTTATATTACATGTATTGTGGAATGTACATTAATTTTACTATGTTATGCTTTGCTGTTAGCAGGTGAGATTGTATTTTTATTTATTTTTTAACAAACTAATCCACTTGGAGTAAAAACATTTTTTAAACAACTATTCAATTATAATTATAAAAACATACATTTGAATAAATACTACAAATAAAATCCCCAAACTTGGTAATTTATTCTAAAAAATGGAATGCTAAATGTATACTTTTTAAAAATAATTTACTAGTATACCCCAAAAAACTGAGTTATGATTATCTCCTACAGTTACTGTTAACTATTTTTTTCATTTTCTTTGATTTTTATCAGAGTTCTGTTTTCCTTTTTTCAGTTGATGGATTGCTGTTATATTCTTCTGAGGATTTTCTTTTCTTTGATTTATCTTTCCTTTGGTCTCCTTTCTTTTTTTCCTTCTTGCTATTTTTTTTATTTTTCCCCTTTTTACTGTTATTTTTCTCCTCTTTCTCTTTCTCTATCTTTTCATCCTCTTCTTTTTGATTATTCTCAAAATTAACTTTCTCCTTGCTCTGTCTCTTATACACATCTAGATGTGTATAAGAGACAGGTATAAAGTGATGCAAATTTGTACGTTGGATATGCATTTATGAAATAATATGATATAATAAATAATATTATTGAAATTGTTATAGTTTCTACAAAATGTCTACAAACTAAACCTGAGGATTCTGGTATGTTGCATTGGAAAGGAGGTGGCATATAGCTCACATTTAGTTTCTGTATAAGGGCTACTTATCTATGGCATAAATAAATAAATATACACCATAATAAACATAATATACTGTTTAAATAGGTGGGTTTCAAACTTCTATAACTTTAAATTCATCTAAAATAGGGCATCAATTACATAGCAAGTACCATAGTTTTAGAAATTATCCTACAAAATTACGTTTTTTAGTATCTTTTGGGGAAATACATACTTAAACTTAATTTAACTTGTATGGCTGATCAAAGGGAAGCAGTGATATAACTGGAATACAGGGACTTTTTTTAATGCGACAATACATGTGATTTTAATTATCTTGTCATTCTAATTATATGGGGGTGGGGGATGTACAGTACCTAATAATCTAAGTAAATTGTATGCTATGTAGTATCAACTGAATTTTAAATTCAATTTTTAAACTGATTGCATGTAGTGTGGAATGCATGTAGTGTACCATGCTATGCTTTGCTGTAAGCAAGTAAGATTGTATTTTTAAATTATTTTTTAACAAATTAAACCACTTGGAATAAAAACATTCTTTAAACAACTTTCAACTACCTGTATAATTATAAAAACATACATTTGAATAAATACAGTACTACAAATAAAATCCCCAAACTTGGTATTTCTTTCTAAAAAATGGAATGCTAAATGTATACTTTTTAAAAATAATTTACCAGTATACCCCAAAAAACTGAGTTATGATTATCTCCTACAGTTACTGTAAACTATTTTTTTCCTTTTCTTTGATTTTTATCAGAGTTCTGTTTTCCTTTTTTCAGTTGATGGATTGCTTTTATATTCTTCTGAGGATTTTCTTTTCTTTGATTTATCTTTCCTTTGGTCTCCTTTCTTTTTTTCCTTCTTGCTATTTTTTTTATTTTTCCCCTTTTTACTGTTATTTTTCTCTTTCTCTATCTTTTCATCCTCTTCTTTTTGATTATTCTCAAAATTAACTTTCTCCTTGCCTGTCCAGACTTCCTTTAGACATTCTGAAGAATTTAAAGTAAAAGTTAAATCTAACATAAGAGTTTCTCTATATAAAGTCTCCAAATTTGAATTTAATTATTCAATTAACCAACAAATCAACCAAATCGCAAATTTCCGATTAGAATGAGGACAAATAAAGAATTATTTAGCGTTATAATAAAGTAGTTCAGTATTCAAAATATATGGTGGTGCTGTACGAAAGCTAAATTTAGTGCCTTACCGTCATCACCTTTAGGTAGATAGTTGTCAATGCACAATAATGTGGTGAGATCTTTTCTATCGGATGGTTCGTCAAAGTACCATTCTTCAATCAGTTGCTCATAGGTCTCTATGAGTGTGTCGCACTACAACACAATGATGATAATAATAAAATGTTTAGCCAAATTTTTTTAGATTTATGGCATGTCTGCTGTTACACCATCCAACATACTGATAATAAATAACTACAACAATAATATAAATAATCATACTGTAATAACAATTTTTATAATAAAATAATGTAAATTATAAATGAGTTACAATTACATTAAAGTGCTATATTCCAAGAGGATAGCCATTATAATAATAATAAAATAATAATAAAGCAATAGTAAATATAAAATGATAGTAATTACATTAATAAATTTAATGATGAAAATAAAAATTATAATTAAAGATATATATTTCAAAAAGTTTCATAATTTGAATAAAATTGCTCATTTAAAAGCATATTTTTATGATGCTATGATTTTTATTTGTAAACTGGAACATTGTCTCACTGCTACCTTTGGCTAATCACAAAATGAATTATGGTAAGAAAACAAAAGATATCATTTCAGATACTAACATATTGTTTCATTTTGTAAACTGGAGCAGATGGTATATCCCACATGTCATCTGGTATTCCAAGATCAACTTTTACCCCTTTGTTTCGCAGATCTTTTAGAGTCTGCATCGTCTCAGGTGTACCTTTAGCTAATCTGAAATGAATTTATAATATTGTAATGATAAGGATCGATACAAGAAATTGATGCATTCTAATTATTGCTTATGTACAGGCAAAACACAATCTGAAAGAGGAATGACGTTGTGCCCTACCCAACGTCAATTGTATTAAATCTCATGATGCACCATCGAATAGAATTTAAATAATGATACTGTATTTCTACTCTAGGATTGTGATAAGGGGACAATAGAAAGCATTGTTTCAAAAACGACCACATCAGATCACAAGCCTCAATCAAGTATTTCTCTTTATATTGTTAAGCTTTTCTTTTGAATACCTTCCGTTCAGACTGTCAAATTTTATTTGATCAAAACATGTGACATGCCTAAATATGGTCATTATGACATCACATCATTACCATAATTATATAGGCACATCATGAATACATATGGGCATAGTTACCAACCTGAGATATTTGAAATATGTGACTATACCCCTGCTATACACCAATTGGATGGGGGTGGGGGGCACCAGGGGTCAGGGGTGGAACCCTGGAGCCCGGGTTCCAGTCACATAATCAGCGGTTGGTTGTGACAATGAAAGCGCAAGACCGCATGCGAATACTAGATTCTACCAAGTGCATGGTTGGTTGGGTTGTTTTGGTCGGGAAAGAGAAATTTTCTCGGTAAATTGATTCTCGAACAAGAAAACAAAAGCTCCCTAATGACTCAAGCTACTGCATGATCGTTTTTATATTTTTGATAGGCCTAAAACCAATTTCTTCTAATTCCATTTTCCCATGAATTTGTGATAATTCGTTATCACGCATAGACTTGTTTTAAATGCGTGACAAATTTCTGATCACATATGTGTTTCTGCAAAATGCGTGTTTCATCCAAAATCATTTTGAAATGCGGGATGCACGATGCCAGAGGGTTGGTAACTATATATTGGCATACAGCAGTTTTTTGTCAAAGAAAATTCGACAGTGTGGACAGAGCTTCAGGCTTTTGAAATTTTATTTCTCAGAGGTAATTGATTTTAAGGCTGAGTCTCTTGTGAGGAGCATATATACACAGATAGTTAATGTTTATTAATGCAATGAGAGAATATTATTGTCGTAAACTGAATATAATGTTCCATTCAAAGAGGATTTTGACCTGAAAAATTAATGTTGATTTAAATGGAACAGTCCATCCATCTTTTAACTTAGGCGAGTGTTCTTTCAATTACGAATAAAAACATTCATTATTTGTTCTCTAATACAGTACCACTTATGTAGATTCCTGTCATTGATATTTACGACAAACAAAAATGTATCATGGTTTCCTGATGATGACATAATTAATGTCGAAATATTGAATCCCAACACGATGGCGTGTATTTCAATACTTGGAGTATGTATTATACTTTCTTATCTGAGATTAATCAGTGGACCTTTCGGTTTTTATATAGGAGTAACCTCATGTAAATATTGTTAGGCTAGATGAGGTTATGTGTATTTAGGGACGTTTTGTTTTGATGGCATCCTTCATCCGAAGCCTAACTTCGTGTTGAACTGTCATCATAATGTAAGTCACCTTGCGTTAGGGTGCAGCCAGGCCGTCGTAGGCTGGCTGAGAATCTTTCAAAGTATAACCTATGATTTCATTGTTTGGATACTGCATAGAAATTGAAAGTTTATCATATATTTTTAAAATTATTGTTAATCAGTTACGATGTGGTTTTATCCATTATGCAACTTATTAGAAGAAAGATAAATTATGTCTAGAAGTTTAGAATACGGGGTGTCTGGTGTTGTATATGGAACGCCGTTACTGCCTTTGGTGGCTCTTTTCCGTTCGGCGCATTTGCTATTCGGCCCTTTTAACATTACGTTCGGTGCTTTTACATTACGTTCGGTGCTTTTTACATTACGTTCGGTGCTTTTTACATTACGTTCGGTGCTTTTACATTAAGTTTGGTGCTTTGAACATTACGTTCGGTCCTTTTAACATTACGTTCGGTGCTTTTGCCGCACTTCGGCTCTTTTATCATTTGGTGCTTTTACCTTTCGGCCCTTTCATCATTACGTACGGTTCTTTTATCATTCGGTGCTTTCATGACCTTTGACATCGGGTCAAGTGGAAAAAATCAACGGCTGTGGGAATGAGCCTAGTGGAAAATCGCATGTAACAAAACATATTCGACATGTGATTATCTTAGTGATAAAATAATAATAACTAACGAAAACAAAAATGTCTCGATCAATCAAAACAGTATTAGAAGACCTGGATCTACATTTTCTTGTCCCTAAGTTTGAAAGGGAAAGGGAAAGGGAAAGTTTTTTCCACATGATTCTGGTGGTATATTAGGGCAAATATAAATATAAGATTATCACTATAGACCTGGTATTGAAAACAAAAATAACTAGGGGGGACTCTTCTTTATTCCAGATATGAAGAAGCAGGCTTATTTAAATAAAAGAAAGGTAATTAATTAATTAATTAATTAATTACCGGTAACCAAATAATAATACCGGTAATAAATAAAACCGGTAATAAATAAAAGTTAAACTCAAAATTTTCCCCCTCCAGTTGACTGATTTATTTCCCCCTCCCTTTACTGTCCGGTCGTTTTACAAATGCTCCTTCCGTGGTTATCTCATATTTTGATATTGGTATTTATTTTTTTGTCTTTTTATTTTGTCTTAGTACCTTTTTAATATTATATAATATATATTTTATACTTACTTCTTAATTCATACGCAATTCAGCCTTTGTTGCTGCTATGTATGTTTTTGATGTTAAATTTTTAATAAATATACCTCAAATAAATAATAAAAACTTAGCATTTATATTACAACAAAGATACACATTTGCAGGGGTCCCAAGTTGGAAAAAGGCAATTCGTGAAGCATGGGTGGAGCCAGTGCAGTGGGAGGGTACAGGGAGAACACCCATCTCTTGGGGAGAAAAGTACGGCTAGAAACAAATAATAGCATACACCGAAATATAAATCAAGATAGCCATTAACACTGTTAAATTATATACATACTTATTGTGTAATAGAGTGTATCTGGTGGTATTTGAATCTGTTTAACCATGAAGCCTCCGTGGTCTAATGGTTATGACGCTCGCCTTGACAGCGAGAGGTCACAGGTTCGAGTCCCACCAGAGGCATTTTATTACACAATTTCTTTATTCATTTATTTACAGGACTACATTCGTTGAGAGCTATGCTACAATGAATAGAGATGTGTATAAGAGACAGGTATATATATATATATATATTATATGAAGAATGCGTGCCCACCTGTGTTTCAAAACATGAATATAATATAGCGTAACAGTAATGAAACTAAGAAGTTGAAAGAAGAAAAGAAAAAAAAAATGAAAGAGAAGAAGAGAGAAGGAGCGCGCAAGTTCCAATAGGCTCGTTCCCACAGCTGTTGATTTTTTCCTCTTGACCCGAAGTCAAAGGTCATGAAAGCACCGAATGATAAAAGAACCGTACGTAATGATGAAAGGGCCGAAAGATAAAACTAAAAAGCACCAAATGATAAAAGATCCATAAGTGTGGCAAAAGCACCGAAGGTAATGATAAAAGCACCGAACGTAATGTTTCAAAGCACTGAATGTAATGTTAATAAAAGCACCGAACGTAATGAAAAAGGCCTATTATAGTCTGTACATACCTCTGTTGGGTAAGTCAGGATGGCCAAGTTATACTTGATAATAGCTATTTTTTTATGTTTACATTGAAATTATATTATTTGTTGGTGGTTTGAATGCTATGAATAAGAGTAGCATATATAATTTTGGAGTATAGGCCTGATGCTTAGATTCAAAAGCAGCCTATATACCACTGTTGTTATCAATCAATCAATCAATTAATCATATTTTATTGTCATTGTTCAGGAGAACATAGAAATTTGTTTTGCTCTGTGGTAAAAACACATTCCAAAAGGCAGAACAAACACAAACAAAGAAACAAAGTGCAAAAGTATGAAACATTTACCTACAATTTAGAGCCCTAATTGCTCTAGGAATTATGATGATATTATTAATGTGATATTAATAGTGATATTATTAATATTATTTGATGTTGTGATTTTACATGACTAAGTAAATTTACATGACAGCAATAAGTTGTTTGTTTATTGCAGAGGTTTTTTTTTTGTTATGTTTTACTTGAGACTGGTGATTTGATTGTTGAAATTCAAGTTGGTTGAAGAATAATGAAACATACAGATCAGCAGCCATATCGTTGTACTAGTGTGTCTGTGTTCAAATCCCGGCCTACGACATTATTATAAGTTGAAACACAGAATGTTCCATTCAAAGAGGATTTTGAGGACCTGAAAGAGGAATGTTGAGTTAAATGGAACAGTCCATTCATCTTTTAACTTAGGCGAGTGTTCTTTCAATTACGAATAAAAACATTCATTATTTATTCTATAATACAGTACTGTACAACTAATGTAGATTCCTGTCATTGATATTTACGACGACAAACAAAAATGTATCATGGTAGTGTTGTACCTGCGGCTTGACTCTCTTTCAGCATGTATATTATAGTTCATTATTCTATCGCATACACCCTCTAGCACCTCAATAAGTCTGACCAAACTGCAAGAAAAACACATCATCAGAATCAATTTGCACTGTTATCTGACAATCCAACAAGATGTACAGTACAGTACCGTATTTAGGTTTGAATTACCAAGGGGGGGGGGGTCTTCTTAAGAATTTGGTTGCGGAAACTTTTTTATTCTTGTATAGGTGTAATTTTTCCCTACCTGACGTTGAAATGTACTGAATTGCAAGTTGTTCTCAGCTGGGACTCGAACCCACGATCACCAGATCACTAGCCTGGCATCATACCTCTAGACCACCAAGCTTGCGCCTGATGGCCAGTGTTGAATTCGAGTTCAAGTAAGCAGCGGGTACTACATTCTTGCAGATTACCCTTCTATAATTTAACTTAAATGTATACTGCATCTATACTTGTTGGTCCAGTGGTGACACAAGGGTTAAGGTATCTGGGAGGGCTCTCGCCTTAATAGTGAGCGCCCTCCCAGAGCCAATTTTTTTCAATTGAAATCGGATAAGTTTGTTGAAGAACTATGCTTGATATGATTATATCATGTGATCATATATTTTTTTTGTTATTTACCTATTTTTTATATTGAGTTTACATTGCTATGCAGAAAACCTAATTTGAATATTTTATAAATATTTACTCTATATGTGTGCATTATAGAGACCATTTTATTCAGAAACGAATATGAGGTCGTCAACTGACCACAACATCACATAATGAGACACTATACATGGTAAATACATTTTGAACATTAAAGATTAATAGCAGGATGAGTAATCTGAAAGGTCTTTCTAATTAAGTTTATGTTGAACATTGAATTATTAAAGACGTTCTATAGCAGAATTGTTCTTCAGGCGAGACTTTCTGCATATTTTTTTAGCGAGCCTGCCGCACGCCAATAATGGTGATTTAAAAAAAAAATGGCCAGTTAACGCACCTGCCACCACGAGCATATAATAGAAATTTTTCTATATTTTGATTATGCTCGCCCTGCCTTGAAATCCCCAAAAATAAGATATATTTCTTCCTAATTATAAAAATATAAAGCATTTAACCATCCCATACTGCACTGTTTACATTCACCAATAAAATTTTATTTTCATTTTTGGCCTGTGCCTGGATGTTTATGGCAAAACTATTAGCTAAATAAGAAAACAAAATTTTATTTTTATTTGTTTCCCACCCTCCTCTGACGATCTTTAACAAAACATGTTGGCAAGAAAGGTATAAAGAAAGTCTTTCCTAAGTAACCAAGTCAGCTGTATTTGTTATTTTAATTCATACATTATTCATGGATTTATATTATACATTTTCCATCAAGTGGACATATATGCTTAACGGTGTAAATTCAGTCCACGAAAGGAACTTGAACCTGATAAAGGTGTCCCAGGGTTGATGCCAGCTGGGCTGGTGCCAAGCAATCAGGGACAGGTTGCCTAGCCATCATGAACCTGTCTGGTAGAAACATGAACATTTTGTTTGTAATCTCCTCTTTCGTTTCATGAAGGGTTATATGTAATTAATATGTAGAGACCAATGATACGACATTCAGGGGATATTTCACGGATTATGACCGGTTGAGCCACCGACAAGTTGAGCCGCCGGTCATTTCTATGGAATGCCAAGCACATCTCTCAGTGAATGTAGTGCGTTAATTGCGGCGTATTTCAATTAACTTATTCGTTCTTGGTACTGTTGTTTGGGATGTATTTCAGTTTATTTACTCAATTATTTCAATTTATTTAATACTCGGTTTTTGCACTGATTTATTAAATATTTTTGGGACGTATTTCAATTTATTTACTTGATCTTTCTATCGTTTTAATTAAAATTTTGTGAGTATTTGCTCAGTTGGCTTGCCAGATAGTAAAAAAAAAAAAAACTCCATACATTCTTATCATTTATTATGTATAGCCTAAGTTTAACAAATAGTACAAAAATAGAAATATATATAAATTACAAAACCATAGTAAATACTGTATAATAACATTGGCCTAACACATTTAAATTCTAATTTTCAATTACAGAACTTTTACTTCACGAACTACGAGCAAATCAACGACTGACAAGACTGTGGGATGAATATGTAGCTGGTATCCGGGGGGTTCATTCACTGATGACATCGGCAAGCCGACTGATCAAATACTCAGCAAATTAACCATGGAAGATAAAACAAAAATAATTAATAATAATAACAATTAAACAGTAATAAGTAAAATTAGTAAAACCAATTTGATTTTTAAATAGACAGATGACTATAAACAATAAATTTAAATGTGTTAGGCCTAGGTTATTATACAGTATTTACTATGGTTTTGTAATTTATATATTTTATATTTTGTACTATTTGTTATACTTATATATTATAAATAATTTAATTAAATAATTTAACAAAATAGTACAAATAACGAATAAGTTAATTGAAATACGCCGCAAACCAAACGTAAATAAACACATTAAAAATAATGTAGCTGGTATCCGGGAGGTTCATTCACTGATGACATCGGCAAGCCGACTCATCAAATACTCAGCAAAACCAATTTGATTTTAAATAGACAGATGAATATAAACAATAAATTTAAATGTGTTATAATAATTTAATTAAATAATTTAACAAAATAGTACAAATAACGAATAAGTTAATTGAAATACGCCGCAATTAACGCACTACATTCACTGAGAGACGCGCTTGGCGTTCCATAGAAATGACCGGCGGCTCAACTTGTCGGCGGCTCAACCGGTCATATGCCATATTTCACAAGCTTTTTTCTTTGGTAAATTCCTAGTCTTGTCTATACAGTATTACTTACGATTTTGTGTACTTGACTTCCTTCTTCTCCTTATCAAACTCATGTCCAATCTTAAAAACTTCATGTGTTTTTGAAGTATCTAGTAGATTTCCCTCTAATTCAGTAACCACATACTTGCAAACTGCAATGAAAAAAACAAATCAATACACATTTAAACATGAATAATATTGTGCTGCTGTACATGGCTGTTATTTACTTATCCAATGATCAGAATAACCGTCTACAGTAAATATATTTATTACAAAGAGGTGGTACATAATATAGGTGCTGGATTACTTTATTCTACTTCGTTATTTTTATTATTAATATTATTTCAGTTATTTACATTTATAAATTTATTTTATTACAATCATACACGTCTTCAGAAAGATTTGCAATATCTGAGGAGATCGCGTGGAATTGGGTGGGCAAGGCCAAGGGGAGCTTTGCTTTGGTCAGTCAAGCATTCCTCTGGCTGGCTAGTTACACACAACGACAAGAAAGAGGGCTCGAAGTAGTAGTAATAAAGTACTAGGGCACCCTCCTGCCTCAGCCTAGCGACCTGTTGAATTGAGAAAAAATATATATATCCTAGCCTAGAGGTCTAGGCTAGGCCTTGTTTAGATCTGAAATACTCAGTACTACTACCAGGCCTAGTACGCGTAGACTCTGATTTATCTCTTGCTCTTGCTTGCCTACCTTCACACTTTGACGGGTCTCTGTGCGGATTAGTTGGATCATCTTCATCTTCTTCTTCACACAAAGCAATGCTTATAAGGCATACTACGATGAAAACAAAAATTACGCCCTTTCTTCTCATTTCTACATATATATGTCGCTGAGATGGACAGGCCAAGTAGAACAGAACAAGGAAACAATTACGGAAGTTATATTAAATAAATTGGAAAGCGTTACTATTTACCCACATAAGGTGGCACATTCCATTACTGAAAAAGGTATAATGACAGTTACGGTTTATTAATAATTATATAAATTTTGCCAATAGGTCCTTATTGGTATGCTAATATACTGTGTGTGTGTGTGTGTTAAGTATATAGACTCATTAGTTTACTTTATGTAAGTAAGTAAGATTGTACGGTAACATTCAGTAATGCAACAATATTTTGAGTGAAAATGGATGCTTCGATTAGGGATTCCCCCTTTATTGAACCTATGTAGAGGGCGTAAAGAGTACTAATACACTCTGATGTAAAAGGTCTCCACCTTTTTCCCAACTACGAACTAAGCCAATGAATATAATCAGTGACGTAGATTTTGAACATCGATTCGTCAAATTATTTCAATTTTCATCTGTTATCGGCTGTTATCAATGAAACAAGCGTACCATGGAACAGATGGTGGAGCGTCACCTATCTCTATTCATCCTATAAATTGCCTAACACCTTCAACTCAATTCAACACTCAAACTGTTATTTTGAGAAGTTAACTTAATTTTTTTGTATGTCTAGCGCACTACATAAAAATGGTGATATAATTCATAGTGACATAAGGCCTTCCCTCTTTACCGACCACCAAGCAATTTCGCTCAGAATTCGGAATGACCACTAGAAAAAAGAGGTCCTGGTTTTTGGAAAATGAATAGTAGTTTTTTGAATGATGAAGAATACGTTATACACATGATACAAATAATAAAAAACGTTAAAAAAAATGAATACAATCTTAATCCTGATTTGCTCTGGGAATATTTAAAAGCTAAAATTAAGGAATTCTCAATCAATTATGGGTCGGAAAAAAAAGAAGAAAAAAAAAGAAGCCTTAGTCAAAGAAGTTGAAGAACTGACCAATAAACTAGACATTACATACGATGGGCAAACAGAATGGAAACTTAATATCCAAAGGAAAGAATTAGACCGTATATATTCATTCGAAGCAAAAGGGGCACAAGTTAGAAACCGTCTTCAATGGTTTGAAGAAGGAGAAAAGAATACTAAATTCTTTATGGGGGGTTTTAAAAAAATAATGCAAAGAAGAAACATATTACATCCTTACAAAAAAGCAATGGTAAATATACATCAGACGCAGATGAAATCCTGAAAGAACAAGTTAACTTTTATAAACACAAAAATAAAAAATTTATCTGGGTCAGCTATTGACGAATACTTCCAAAAATGCACTGTTAACCAACTTTCTGACGAAAATAAAGAGGTAGTGCGAGGGTTTATTAACAATCGCGAATGTAAAAAAGCGATTTTTAAAATGTGGCTAAACAAAAGCCCTGGATTAGATGGAATCACAGTAGAATTTTACTGCACCTTTTGGGAGCAGATCGGCAACATGCAGTGTGACTCCCTTAATTTGTGTTTTAAAAATAATAAATTAACAATATCACAACGTAAAGGTGTTATCACTTTACTTTATAAAAAATGTGATCGTGAAAAGTTAGAACTGGAGACCAATAACGTTACTTAACGTAGATTACAAAATTGCAGCTCACGTGCTAGCCACGAGGATGTAGTCAGTAATTAGCACAATCATTAACAATGACCAAAAAGGATATATTAATGGCAGATTTGCTGGTGAAAGTATCCGACTAATCGATATCGGGGCCATAATTTTTATAGATTTCGCAAAAGCTTTCGACTCAGTTGACAGGCAATTCATGATTAAATCACTAAAATGTTTTGGTTTTGGGGATAGTTTTATACATTAGTTGGAAACAATGTATAATGAGACTGAAAATTGTTTAATTAATAATGGGTGGATATCGGAAGGCCTCTCAATGAATTCCGGGATTCGTCAAGGATGTCCCCTTTCCGCTTTTCTATTTATTTTAGTCGCTGATCTGATGGTCATTAATATCAGAAATAATTCCCTATGTGAATGCATTGCATTACCATCACTTCCGCAAACAAAAACGGAAAATACTGTAAAAATAGCCCAATTAGCAGACGATACCGTAATATTTGCAAAAGATGAGGTCAGTATAGCTAACTTTTTCAAGGAAATTAAACAGTTTTGTGCTGTATCTGGTCTGAAATTAAATAAAGACAAGACCAATGGTTTGTGGATTGGTTCTAACGAAAACAAAACAAACAATCCATCCGGAATTACTTTTGTCCGGGAACCCGTAAAATTTCTAGGAATTTTCATTGGCTATAATTAAAAAAATTGTGTATTGAAAAAAATTGGAACGACAAAAGGTTTCAAATTTAGCACAAGCTTTAAAATCATGGGAAAGAAGAAACTTATCCTTCTTCGGTAAAGTCACAATAATCAAAACACTAGCTCTGCACAAAATAGTATACAATGCGAGTATTATCGGAATACCGAATAATATTATTAAACAAGTTAACAAAATTATATATAGTTTTTTATGGAAACGAAAAAGAGAAAAAATAAAAGAAGCACAATTGTGCAAGACCTTAATTTTGGTGCCTTGAAAATGACTGACATTAATTCCATGATCGATTTTTTAAAATTATCATGGATAAAGCACTTCTAAGCCCAGATACTGAAAAGTGGAAATGTATTCCGTTATATTATACGCATCCTGTAGAATATACAATATGCATGACAAAAGTTAACCTATTTAGTCATATTCTTTAAAGATAATGCCTACATTCTATAACAATATGCTTATTGTTTGCATACGATTTACATTCACGTCTCACAACCAGAATGCATCTGTGAAGTCAAGCGACAAAGGTTATGGGAAAATAAATATATTACCTCAAATGGTAAATCTCTTTTCGCCGAAACATGGATAGATTGTAGTTTTAAAACCATGGGAGATATTATCATAAAGAATAGATTTAAAACCGTGAATGAGATTATTCCCCACCTCGCTAAGACACACGATGGAATTATAAAATATTTTGCTTTACTAAGCGCAATTCCCCAAAGGTGGTCAGAAATCGTTCTTTAATTCTTGTTGTTTAAAACACAAAGTCAATGAGTGTAAGACAAATTACGAACAGATCATAGGTAAACATCGTGTTAAAGATATTTATTTATCGTTTATACAGTCAATATATAGGACTACCATTCCAGGTGTTCAATACAAGTGGGAAATCGACTTACAGATTAATAC
>NW_022744885.1:0-7588 GCF_011630105.1 Anneissia japonica | reverse complement strand
GGATGTCCCCTTTCCGCTTTTCTATTTATTTTAGTCGCTGATCTGATGGTCATTAATATCAGAAATAATTCCCTATGTGAATGCATTGCATTACCATCACTTCCGCAAACAAAAACGGAAAATACTGTAAAAATAGCCCAATTAGCAGACGATACTATAATATTTGCAAAAGATGAGGTCAGTATAGCTAACTTTTTCAAGGAAATTAAACAGTTTTGTGCTGTATCTGGTCTGAAATTAAATAAAGACAAGACCAATGGTTTGTGGATTGGTTCTAACGAAAACAAAACAAACAATCCATCCGGAATTACTTTTGTTCGGGAACCCGTAAAATTTCTAGGAATTTTTATTGGCTATAATTAAAAAAATTGTGTATTGAAAAAAATTGGAACGACAAAAGGTTTCAAATTTAGCACAAGCTTTAAAATCATGGGAAAGAAGAAACTTATCCTTCTTCGGTAAAGTCACAATAATCAAAACACTAGCTGAAATACACGCCATCGTGTTGGGATTCAATATTTCGACATTAATTATGTCGTCATCAGGAATGATGTCATAATTAATGTCGAAATATTGAATCCCAACACGATGGCGTGTATTTCAATACTTGGAGTATGTATTATACTTTCTTAACTGAGATTAATCAGTGGACATTTCGATATTAAGCTATGTTTTTAGTCATATTCTTTAAACATAATGCCCTTAGTCTAAGGGCATAGGGTGTAGTCAAAATTAAATAAACAGTTTTAATTCTCTAGGAGCTCTTAGACCACAGTCATAGAGAAAATAGAACAATATTCTCTCTATGGTTAAGTGAAGGCTCATGCCGGTGAATAGCAAGCGCTTCTTTAAATAACCAAGTGGGACCAATTAGAAGAATTATCAATTATTTTAGTATTAGAGTAAATTAAGGATTTAAAGTTAAAATTTTTTATTTATACATAGGCCTAACATGATGTTAAATTCACAACCTCTTGTATATCAGAATATTATCGTGTCACTAAGAGAGATTTACTGCAATATTTCATTTTCTTGACAGTTAGGTGATTATGCATTATTGCATTGATTGTTTTATGAAAAGTCTGGATTAATTAAATTATTGTATTGATTGTATAATGTTTAGATATGTACAATTTTAACGTGAAGGAAATATTATTAATATTTACTGTTCGGAGAGGGGTTGACGGTCTATACATATGTGTTCTTTTCTGAGGGGATGAGAGGGTGGACTTAGGGTGAAATAATTATTTCATTGAGCTCTCTTTCTGGGAGAAACTTCAGGGTATTTCAGAAAAGAGTGTGTACATAATATATTGTGCATGCTCTCGGCAGGGTGATGGAAATAAATCAATATATGAACGCACTCAGCAGGGGCTCGTTGCTGTTGCTTGCTTTTCTGAAAATTAACTTTTATATCTGTACTGTATACGGTATATGAACGATTTCTCTTTTTCGGGAGCTGTGCATGCCCAGAAGTACACCACTTGCTTGGGGCGTTGAGCCTCTTCATCCTTGGTTGTTGCAGCCCTGCTTGCCACCGGGCCTTTACTAATTCCTCCATGGTCTCTGCGTTGGGCATTTCGAGGGTGTTTCGTTTCCTTTGGCAGGTGGAGATGTTTCATTTACTGTATAATCTGATTTCTGATGATGTTCATTTTTGGTTATGTTGCTTTGATTTTACTGTATTTTTTATTATTTGTTGTTACGTTGTCTTTCATTTTACATTTAATATTAATTGTCCATTGTTTAATTTTATATGGGAATAGATGCATCGCTTATATCTGGTTATGTGAAACTCCTTCTAAAGTGTATAGCCAAATAAATTATTTGTATTACCGCAGTGTACACAGTAACAATAAAATGATAACGATATCCAGCTATGTCATTGATGGAACTGGTTGATTGTACAATCTTTGTTAAATATTATCACAATAAAAGTTTATATACAATTTAAATAACATAATATATTCAGACATATAAGCCAGAGTGATACATAAACCATATCATTCTATATTCATGGATAAAACTAACAAATTTGAAAAGAAACTATTAAAAATAATTCGTATTTAATACCACTGATGGTGATTGACGTCACCATATCCTAGGGTAGGGTCCATTCATTCAGAATTGGTCAAGTGTTCTTGAGATTATTACAGTGCAATGTGTAATGCATGTTATTACACTTAGTAGGGAACTACATTTGTTTGTGTCACTTGAGTGGCGTTTATTCAAGTAAATCATGAGTGACACATGTCAGTGTTCAAAGTAGGGTGTAACCGCAAAAATTCATCAAACGAAATAAAAGTGATTTGAGACGGAACTTTTTAACACGTAAAGAGAACTTACTCATCATGTTACTATGATAGGATGAATAGATAATACCGTAGCTACGGTATGTCCACAATATGCTTACGGTACTTCACGCTCTTCATCTCAGTGATGTTGGTCTCTTTTGGTAGAATACGGCCCAATAAAAAAAAAATAGTTTATCATCCTCGCGAGCATGTCCTCTATGCCATATGCTACAGAAAAAAAACATATTTTTTATAAAAAGATTTTATTTTATTTTATTTTGGAAAAATTAATATTTTTTTTTCATTTTCATTGGTAAATAGGTATGTAGATATTGTTTGATTGTTAAAAAATAAAAATAGAAAACCTCCCTCCTTCATAACTTTTCCAGCCGAGATAGGGTAATAAACTAATATTTTTTATAGAGCCTAATGTAAACGTACAGATGAAACTTGTTAAGCATGCTATGCACGCTAAGGAAATGCACGTACGCAAATGACGATTTATGCATAGGCCTAGACCTATAATTTAGGGTCTATACGTTGCACACAAACTATTCTAATTAAAAATGT
This sequence comes from Anneissia japonica, assembly GCF_011630105.1. Classification (NCBI taxonomy): domain Eukaryota; kingdom Metazoa; phylum Echinodermata; class Crinoidea; order Comatulida; family Comatulidae; genus Anneissia; species Anneissia japonica. The sequence continues at coordinate 4,724 of NW_022744885.1, read as the reverse complement.
ATGGGCAAAATATTAGTTGATTCTATTTTTTTAAATTCCGTAGACACAAGATAATTTTTTGACATTGTCTACTTTACTGATATGCAAGGGGACCCTTTTTTCGCCACCGGGCCCAATGACTTGTCGTTACGCCACTGTCTTTGATTGAGCTCATTATTGTTAACAGTATTGCTGAATAATAATTTACAATCAATGACGTAATAAGGTGCTCCCAGCCGCATAATATACATATTGAAGCTCTGCCCACACTATCAATTTTTCTTTGGCCATATATAGTTATGATGTGCCTATATACGGTATATATTCATGAGGTGATGTGATGTCTTCACGATCGTTTAGGCATGTCACATGTTTTTATCTAATAAAGTTTGATAGTCTGGCTTACGAGAAGGCCAACAACCAAAGATATGTTCGTGTAGGAACAATGAATGGTCGGATGGATCATGGAGGTATATACCTCCATGGATGGATGTATCAATCATACATTGTCATTACCTCCTCACCGCCACCAATGCGATGATCCTGAATAGAATTGCGCAGGTTGGTGTACGATACACCTTTAATTCACAATTAATTTCTTTGACTTAATGTAAGGATTGATTAATCACTTTCTTCTGTCACTCAATGTCATGTTATTGTGACGTCATAGCGCTATCATAGTATCGTGAATGACCGTGCTGTGATGTTGACAATGCTCTCGGACACAGCCTCACGTTTTGTTGATAACGCATTTTGTCTGAGAGAGAAATTGTCTGCTATCTGATGAATTTATGTGTTTCAATCATTTAATAACAGATCGAGTTGTGATCGGAAGGAGTGTACGTGTATATTCAACGGAAGTCTGATTTGTTGTAGTAGCACTGCACCTCGTTGATCATCTGCTAACCGTTTTTCATTTTAGCGGCGTACAGAATGCCTGAGGAATGTGGTTCAGGTTCAGCGATATTGAAGGCAATTTCTGCTGGCAGACCGCGACAAGTCCGTTTGCTCATTGAAGCTGGCGCCAAGCTTTCTATCGTCGACGAGTGCGGGCAAGGTGCGCTGATACGCGCAGTATTTATCGACAATAATCGGAACCAGATGAAAATTACCAAACTTCTTTTGAAATACGGCGCAGTAGTGTCGCAGTCAGATATCGTTGATAGAAACGCACTTCACTGGGCATGTATCTATGGCAAGGATCGTCTTGTAAGTTACCTGCTAGCTCACAGAGATGTCGATCTTGATCTCAATCAAGCGGATATGAACGGGTGTACGGCACTCTTTCACGCCGCATCATCTGGCAGCGCTGCCACGGTTAAGATGATAGTTGATTCTCTACTTAAGTACTCACTCAGTGTTGATGTTCCCAACTTTAATGGAATGACTCCATTAATGCAAGCGATGTACAACGGACACGATGTCGTTGCGAGTATACTAATTCACCAAGGAAAGGCGTCGACGACTGTACGTGACCGCGAATTCCGAAGCGCATTTGACTGGGCGGAAACTCGTCCGAAAAAGGTCGTACAGCCAAAACAAAAATCTCATCAGCCGTTTCTGCCAAATATTCCAAGTAAAGTTGTCAATATGATAACATATCGTGAAAATCACGCAATTCGGCAACGGCGTTGCGGCGTGTCTGAGGGTGAAGACCAACTGGTCGCGTCGTGTGGCTTCGATGACTCTGGATTCTACCCTACATCTGACAACGGATCACAAGCTGTTTCAGATGGATGGCTCAGTAGTCAAGATGGCAGCTCTTACCAATCTATACAATACCCATCTCCAGAACCAGACATTGGAAATAGAAATGACATGATAACGTCGCCGTCAATACATAATGTGGATGATGAAAAACAGAAATTGCAATATGTAGAGCTGCGTAAGTTGTACAAGCTACTTGAGCACCAGCTTAACGACTCTTTTCGATCAAGTTACTACAATCGACCCAAAGTCCACACTGAAACGACTACCTTACACTGTACAAAGAATGAAGATGGAAACATGTGCCAGGCAGAGTGCTGTGAGAAATCCTGCGGAGTAGCATTTTCAGAGGAGCGTATCCAACGAATCGTCCAAGCCAACAGAAAGTTAAAGAAAGAAATTGGTAAGTTTATCTCGAGTATGGTCAGGTCAGTTCCTTACCTCATTTTACATGGCCTACTCAAAATAATTGCATAGGCCTATCATTCATAACATATATATATATATATATATATATATATATATATAAAACTTTCTTTACATATTTACTAAATTGAAAATATATTTTCAGGCCCGTAGCCAGGTCATTTCAAGGGGGGTTCTCTGGGCGTGGGGTCCAGGGGACTGCCTAAGGGCCCCAGTGGGGTCGAAGCCCCCGAAGCCAGAGCAGTTTTTGTGTTTAATGGGTCTATATAATGTTATAAAAGCAGTTATATTTTGAAAAAGATCTATGTAATAAAGGGTGGTAATATGATAAAATTGGAAAATATTTTCTGAGAATTGACATGTTTTAATCACACTGAAAGACAAAAAAAAAACCTCATTGCACAATCAATATCAATATACTCAACACATTTATTATTATAAAACAAAACAAGCTATTATATAGTCATATAAAGTAATTTACAAAGAATTATGTACTTATTATTATAATATATAAAACATTTAAAAAGTTTTGTCTTGTAACTTAAATAATGAATCTTCCAGTAGGCCTATAAAAAATAGAGTTGCCTGTTACAAAATAAAGTAGAAGCTGAACTTCTTCTTCACTCTCATCTTGTACACTGAAAATAATAGTACTATTTTTACTACATGGCTCAAAATGCACAAATATTGTCATTACTACAACTGACAGGGCCATCGTTAAATTAAGTCAGATCCCAAAATATAGCATCATATTGAATACATCATCTGACATCATGGGAACCTATACTTTAGTTACAATTATTTGTTTACTAGGCCTAATTCGAAATTATTGTTTTAAGACTTTAACCTAATACATACTGATTAATAATAGCTGAGATTTGATGCACATTTCGGAATTAATAATCGTTTTTAGTATCTCACTGAATATTTATTGTCTACCAAATGAAATATGAATTATATATGAATCTTTATAAATACAATTTCTACAATATTAATCTTGTTTTTATATAGATAAATGTTCGATAAATACTATCTCATAAGACAAACGAAATTCAGCGCGTCTATTTTCATTCCAATCAATGACGTTTGTAAACATGTGCACTGACGTCATTGTCGAATCCTAGGACTTTCGACGGCAAAGCTGTAAAGCTGTAAAATCCCAAGATTGCTTTTAAAAACCCATTCGCAAAATATTAGTATATATACATAAACTTCAGGGCCGGCGGAACGTTTTTCAAAGTGGTGGGGGGTGGGGGGCACTTATAATTTGAATGGGAATATGAATCATGTAGATCTGGAATCAAATCTAGGGGGTCCTCCCCCGGGAAAATTTTGATTTCTAGCTAGATGGCGGGAAATGACTTTTCTCGACTTTTGAGCTAGGTGTCTAATGACTTTGTTCTTCAAAATTCAGGGTTTTCCCCCTCTTGAAAACGGTCAGGTAAATTAACTTTCTCATTCTTATTACAGTAAATAGGCCTGATATGTGTGTAAACATACATTGAAAAAAATGAGTATAGTTGCGTAGGCCTACGTATTCTTTTTTCAATGAATCGACAAGCTCCAAAGAAAAGGGGAGTTCGGGGGTTCTCCCCGGGAAAATTTTGATTCCTAGATGACGGGAAATGAGCTTTTCCGACTTTTAAGGTGTCTCAATTACTTTTAAGTTCTTCAAAATTCAAGGTTTTCCCCTCTTGAAAATTATTATAATGAATCAATAAACCCAAAGAGAAAAGGGAGGTTCAGGTTCTCCCCGGGAAAATGTTATTTTTTAAATGGTGCGAAATGAGCTTTCCCAACTTCTGAAGTATCTTTTAGCGACTTTAATTTAAGTTCTTCAAAATTCAAGGTTTTCCCCTCTTGAAAACGGTCAGGTAAATTTCCCCCATTGTTATTACAGTAGATATGCCTTATGTGTGTGTACATACATAAAACAAAATTGAGTAGTTGCATACGATTTTTTTTTCATGAGTCGATAATTCCCAAAAAAAGGGGGGTCCTCCCCCGGGAAAATTTAGATTCCTAGAAGACGGGAAATGAGCTTCCCGACTTCTGAGGTGTCTTTTAATTACTTTTAAGTTCTTCAAAATTCAAGGTTTTCCCCTCTTGAAAATGATTCAATGAATCAATGAACACCAAAGAAAAAGGGGGTCCGGGTTCCCCAGGGAAAATTTCGATTTCTAGATGGCGGGAAATGAGCTTTCCTGACTTCTGAAATGTCATTTATAAATGACTTTTTAATTCTTCAAAATTCAAGGTTTTTCCCTCTTGAAAACGGTGAGGTAAATTTTTCTCATTTTTTATTTTATGTATAAACAAATGAGTAGTTGCATGCATATACTTTTTTCCATTTTCGACATTTGAATTGAGTTTTAATGAATTTTATGTTCTTAAACATTTTTAATTTCCTTAAGTGTAAAAAAAAAAAATAGCTCACGGGTCCTGAAAGGTAGGTCTAGAATTCTTTTTTCTCCTTTTTTTTTTTTGGCCCAAGGGAGGGGTCATGACCGATGACCCCCCCTCCCCCAGATCCGCCAATGTGAATTGCGAGAAAATGTAACTCGGTCGGGGACTGGATAAACATTCTCTTTCCCATCCTTCTCCTCTTTCTT
>NW_022744884.1:0-2409 GCF_011630105.1 Anneissia japonica | reverse complement strand
TGCAAAATAGAGCAAAACAGGTATAGTTTTGACCTGTAAAATTTTGTTCACTCTTTGGTGTAAGACAAAAAGTAAGGAAAGCATTTAATGAATTAATGAAAAGCTAAATGTGAATGGGAATCACAAACAGTGGCGGCTCTAGGATATATTTTCTGGGGGGCTAAGTTGTCCGACAGGGTGACTCGAGCTCGTAGGCTCGAGCTGGAGGAAGGGGTAAGAGAGAGTTCCCCCTCCCAAATGAGATTTTTTTAAGAATAGCAACCTCTGGATGGCCGGAAATGGCACTCTCAGACTGTGACAGACATGTGTTGGCTTGGTGTGGGCTTATTTTTACTATTTTATATGGTCTGACTGCCTGATGAGCTCTGTCGGCTTGACCTGTCCGGTGGGGGGACTTAAGCCCCCTCTGTCCCCTGATCCACAGATCACAAGTACTTACTGTAATAAATTAATAAAAGAATGAATTAATAAATTTAAATAAATAAATGGGAAAAAAACATGAATGTGAAGAGAATTGATGACTGTGAACTGAATGATTTTTAATGATCAGGAGAATGATTGAATGAATGAATTGAAGAATCGTATGAATGAAATGAAGCAATGATAAAAGGTTTAAGTACGGTACTGTATGGTTCTGCTACTAGCAGATTAAAGGTCTGGGCTGGCCATATATACAGGTACAGGTTGTCTGAGGTCCACATTATCAGGTAACAAGTAATTGCCCAGGTAACAAGATATAAAATCCAAAAAGAAAAACTAGTAAATTTCAATATCATTCATAAAAATGATATTTAAATTTTTGTCAAATATTGAATCTTCACTATGAATTGAAATTTAAAGTAATAAGCAACATGGTACAAAAAAAAAACCACAAAAAAATACCACTACACTCTACACTGTAGAGTGAGCATAGAGAATATAATGCTGATTGGCCAACGATAAAACTAAACGCATGCAAAAATAATGAATGAGATCTAAACAACATTCAATCCATCAACATGCACATTCACAGCCTAAAGTATTTGTCTGTTAATCGGACAGATGGTACAGGCGATATGTTCACTTCCTCTCATAAAACATTCACAGAGTTCTTTGTGCAAACTCCTTTATCGAAATAATTATCACATCAATATGCATTCATTCTTCTGCTTATACAGTAATTTAGTCATCCACTTATTCATTTATTCTTTTTGTTAATTTACTCATTCATTCAATTTTTCATTAATTTATTCAGTTATTCATTTGTCCATCCATTTGTTAATTAATTCATTCACTCATCTATCCATTAATTTGTTCATTCTTAAGTTTACATCCATCCTCTAAGTATTTTCTGACACCTTCATTTGAAAGAGACTTATTAATTTCATTAGTTCATCAGATGTCCATTCACATTTCTATAGTGTATCAATTTAGTACATACAACACATGATAAGTAGGGCCTGACCAACAGCATGATACAGAACTCTTACCTACAGATAAATAGGATCTACTGATCAATAGCCTTATACAGAAGTCCCAACAGTTTACTGGACATTGAATGTAGGATGACTGACAGCAAGATACAGAACTCAACAGTCAGAATTTACTGGACATTGCATGAACTGGTACGGTGATAAAGTAGGGAAGAGGCCTACTGACAAACAGCATGATACAGAACTCAACAGTTTACTAAACCTTGCATGTATGGTGATACATTAAGGCCTACTGACAAACAGCGTGATACAAACTCAGTACTCATCAGTTCACTAAACCTTGCATGTACGGTGTTACAGTAGGGCATGCTGACAAACAGCATGATACAGACTCAGTACTCATCAGTTTACTAAACCTTGCATGTACAGTGATACAGTAAGGCCTGCTGACAAACAGCATAATACAGACTCAGTACTCATCAGTTTACTAAACCTTGCATGTACAGTGATACAGTAAGGCCTGCTGACAAACAGCATGATACAGACTCAGTACTCATCAGTTTACTAAACCTTGCATGTACAGTGATAAAGTAAGGCCTGCTGACAAACAGCATGATACAGACTCAGTACTTATCAGTTTACTAAACCTTGCATGTACGGTGATACAGTAAGGCCTGCTGACAAACAGCATAATACAGACTCAGTACTCATCAGCAAACCTTGCATGTACGGTGATACAGAAGGCCTACTGACCAACAGCATGATACAGACTCAGTACTCATCAGTTTACTAAACCTTGCATGTATGGTGATACAGTAAGGCCTGCTGACAAACAGGCAGGGGCGGAAATGTTATTTTCGGGCGTCTAGAACACAAAAATTTCGCGGGGGCATGCCCCCGGACCCCCTAGGACATTGTTGTCTCGATTGGCCCAAATTTCGGCCCCCCCCCCCTTTTGGACATTTCTGGATCCGCCCCTGATACAGTGTGATACAGA
>NW_022744883.1:0-1160 GCF_011630105.1 Anneissia japonica | reverse complement strand
TCCTTTAGTCGAACACCGTATTTTCCTTTCTTTGATGATTTATATATATATATATATATATAAATATATATATATATATAATATAATATATAGATGCCTATATACATGTATAATATAATAGAGGGCCTCATCATTGATAGGACAGTGGGACAATGATGTTTAGATGACTTGAACCCCAATACAGTCAACCGGTCAAGCGAGAATTGCCCTTACTAATACTATTACTAAACTGTTGATTGATAAAAACATGAGGTTAATTTGATTGCTAACGTCCGAGTCTAACCAGGGTATCGTACCAACGAAAAAAAAGATGCTTGCAGACGGCTTAAGTTTCTTGTCGCATAGTAATAAAAGGTTGCTAAGTTGACTTGGCACTCACGTTACCATTTTCAGACAATGGAAACTCAACTTTATCACAACAGCAACTTAATAGTTATTTATTCATCAAACCAAATAGGCTTAATACAAATTGTAAAAATAGAGATTGAAGAAATAAGGGATTTTATTATTTTACCCGATGTTCATCCACCCCCACAAAGTCAATCTAAATGAACGAGATAATTTTTAAATTAATGAACCGTGGCGACTCGAATAAGAGTATTTCCGACCATCCATACTCTTTCTGCATCCTGCATCGATGGATTTAACAAACATTCGGTTATTATGCTTTTTTAATAAGTTGCAGTGTTATGTTATATAAATATTCATAAGCTTAAAAATATCATCATCATATTTTTTATACTAATATCAATGCACATATAATTATTTTCCTTTTTTCATTATAATTTATCACAAACTGATAGGTCTGTTTACATGTTTTTGTATGCAATGTCGTTAAGATCTTGTTCTATCATGTTTTTTTTTTAACTTATAGGATTTTACTTTTCGAATATATCAAATTAGACCCACTGAAAAATGTTAACTATAACGTTACAGACTTTCTAATGCTTTATCACAATTTACAGGAGGGATAAACAAGCTTTGGCCCTCATAAAATCTGACCAAACATGAATATTTTATATGGCAATGAACTAATAGCTTAGTAAGTTGGCATGAACTTTTATTTAAGACCTCTGAAATATTAGTTTATCACCCATATGAGAGAACATACTCCCTTGGTGGAACTGAGGTAGGTGTTGATTCAAGCCATCTGAAATTCT
>NW_022744882.1:211-628 GCF_011630105.1 Anneissia japonica | reverse complement strand
GAGAAAAAAAGAAGCGGAAAATCATAATTAAATTTAGATTTTTTGACATTTCAGCAATCTAGAAGTGGTATAATCATACTCCCTCCCACGTCAACAATTCCGGGGTAATAATGATGGATGGCCGCAATAAAAAAAATGTTTTTGCTGCATCATTTATTTCAACAGCTTAAAAAAACGTGATGATGGAAATACATTTTCTTTAAAAAACAACCAAATTAAACCAGTTTTCCAAAAACCGAAAGGTCCACTGATTAATCTCAGATAAGAAAGTATAATACATACTCCAAGTATATTGAAATACACGCCATCGTGTTGGGATTCAATATTTCGACATTAATTATGTCATCATCAGGAATGAAAAAATTATCCATATTAGCAAGCTTATATGCACTAGTACCAAAAGTGTTTAACCAATCA
>NW_022744882.1:0-194 GCF_011630105.1 Anneissia japonica | reverse complement strand
ACATTACCTCTAGTAGGTGACATAGCAGTGATTTAAACAAAAGATCAAAGCACTCTTACTCTAATGATCAAAGCTACCTACAAAAACAAAGAAAGCTCTTTTGAAGCTCTGAGCCCATTGTTAAGCAAGGGGTGTAGTCTACGTATAGCGAACGCTTCTTTAAACAATAGGATAGACCAGTTTCGGGAGCTGTC
>NW_022744881.1:0-804 GCF_011630105.1 Anneissia japonica | reverse complement strand
GCTACTTAGGCTGGAAACCGGCCTTATTTAGTACCTAGACCAAGAAAGCTAAAGCTTCATTACACAACGATACCACAGTTTGGCCGCGTTGTGCGATGGACGCTGAAGCAACGTAATGCAGAAGTTTGGCCTATGAGTTCGAAGCAAAGAAAAATGTATTTTCGAATATATTCAATCCATTCGACTGCCTCAATATTACTTTTAAGCAACTATAATAATGTCTACCAAATGATTACTTTCTGAGTAATTATTCCATTTATTAACGAATACCTCAAAACGTTCGTCAAATTTAGCCTCACTGTGGGGTAAACAGAAAATTAACAGGCCTATTCGAGGCCCTTCATACCGGCGGAGGCGATGTCGCCACACTCTTGCACTTTCTTGGCCTAGCACGCTCCCACATCCGATGAGATGAGTTTAAAAATTGAATAAAAATAGAAAAAATAAGTTTTCTTCACTTTTTATTTTTGTTGTCAATTCCTGTAAATGTCATGTGATTTTTATCCATGTAGCTTTCATATTTTTGGCACAACAAAAATAAATATAACCCAGACAGGGTACTAAGATAGCCTGGTCCAATGTAAACATTGCAAGGGGTCTATTAATTAACGCTTCACGCCCATTAAACCCTTTGGTGTATAGTACGAAAAGACGTTGTGGTCTTAAATCGTGTTGGTAATCTTTAGTTTATTTTTTTTACCTTGTTTTAGTTTGGTTGCGTGTGCGACCTACCTTTTCATTTTTTTTTTATAAGAACACATTTTATAAGAACACTGAGGCTGAAATTGCTTAAAAATTAAGAAC
>NW_022744880.1:0-530 GCF_011630105.1 Anneissia japonica | reverse complement strand
ATCTCGAGTACGCGGACGTCTAGTACACGGAAGGACTTCGAGTAAACACTCGCGTCCGCGTCATGACGACCGACCTTGAGTACGCGGACGTCGAGTACACGGAAGGACTTCGAGTACACACTCGCGTCCGAGTCTCGCCGACCGACCACGAGTACGCGGACGTCGAGAAGACAGACGTGTTCTCCACTCGACTACCGTCGTCGCGTACGCCGATACGGCAGGCAAGACAAGTCTCTAATTTCAACTTGTAAACATTTTCTGAAACTGGAAATAATTTGTGTCCGAGACTCGCTCACCGACCTCGAGTACGCGGACGTCGTGTAGGCGTACTTGGAGTACACGAACGAATGTCGAGTATACACTCGCGTCCGCGACTCGCAGACCGATCTCGAATACGCGGACGTCGAGTAGACGGACGTGGAGTACACGAACGGATGTTGAGTACACACTCGCGTGCGCGACCCACCGACCGACCTCGAGTACGCGGACGGCGGGTCGGCCTCGCTGGACTTGTATAAATTTATGAAAGC
>NW_022744879.1:0-1662 GCF_011630105.1 Anneissia japonica | reverse complement strand
ATTATTATTATTATTTTCTTTTTTTTTAATTATTATTTTTTTTTAATTATTTTGTTTTAATTTTGTTTTTTATTTATTTATTTATTTTTTGTGAATTATTGTAACAATGTTCTTTTAGGGTATATACACACATGGGTAAACGCTTCTCTGTACCTAATCACCTGTCTGAAATCAAAATGAAGGTTTCTCGAGTTATCTTGAAAAACATTCAGTCATAATATATTTCTTTTTATAAAAATTATGAAACAAAAAATTTATAAAATAGCTAACGCCTTATTGCTGCCACTGTGACCCTTTTACTATTTTCTGACCTGCATTCTAATTAAATTTGGTAACTTTTAAAAGTTTATTTGTATCAATAAAAGACAGTAAAAAAATAAAATATTAGTGTGTGTACATACTTTGGTAAAGGGCACACGTAATCCAAGCACTAAATAACACTGTAAGTGAGAGCATAACACAATGTCGTAGGCTGCGCTATGAGCTACATTCGAATCGTAGCACCAGGCTTTTTTCATCATGCAAGTATCGCGGGCTCAATATAAAGATGCGAAAATAAGCACATAAGTCATCTCCAGTCAAATTTTCACTTAGCCTTGTAGTGTCGCTTTCGTGTTATGTGTAATTTTTTATTTTAATCTGACGATGAAAAAAAAAGTTAAATTAAAACGTGGATGTTGTTGCTGTGAGGATCGTGTGCGTGGATAAAGGTCTTGACGTGACGTCATAAAATATTAGGTTACTTTGGCGTACCGTCATGTTTGACGTGTATGCTACAATACGCATACCTACACGTTCCTTTTTGAAAACGCACAGTGGCGTAGAAAAATATTTTTCATTGGGGGGATGATTGGCGTGTTAGCCAGTGTCGTAACAGGCGTGGGGGAGGGGAAAACTGCACCTCCCCTGACTGTTTTTATCGGGCTGACCAAGCCGTCGTACCGGGCTGGGTAATAAGAGAAAAGAAAGAGGGGAAAGGGAGGGAAAGAGAAAGAAGAGGAAAAGAAAAGGATAGAAAAAGAGAAGAGAAAAATAAAGACAAGAATAAAAAGGAAGATATCGTAATGACCAGACTCACAACACCCTGCAACCCCTTCTCCACTTCAAAAACTTTCATAACTCCTTTGACCTATGCTGCCCGATGGCGTAACCACTGGGGGACAAGGGGTAAATATCTATCTTTGAAAAATCTTCCCCACCCCTTTTTAAATGCCCTTTCATCCCCTGAAAGTGCCTAAAAACCTCAAATTTCGCGCACATTTCTTAACCTCAAATTTCGCGCGCATTTCTTGTTAACATGGCCCAATTTCCTCTAAAAATTGCACATTTTAGGGAGTTTTGATCAATTCCAACGAAATTAGAATTAAAAACACAGGGGGACAAGGGAAAAATATCCATCTTTGGAAAATCTTTCTCCACCCCTTGACAAATGCATCCTCTGAAAGGGCCTAAAATTCTCAAATTCTTTGCGTGAATTTCTTGTTACGGTAGGGAAATTTCCTCTATAAATTGCACATTTTAGGGAGTTTTCATCAATTCCGACGAAATTAGAATTGAAAACACAAAAATATTTTGGGGCTTTTTTAGTTATTTATTACTTTTAAGTTATTTAAACACATAATAGTCCCAAACTCAAGAAAGACAAATTTAAGATAGATCATT
>NW_022744878.1:0-1112 GCF_011630105.1 Anneissia japonica | reverse complement strand
CACATCGACAGTGTCCTGAAACCTTGCTTTGAATACAATTTAAGGGTTGTGTTATATTATCTTGTTTTAAAACGAAACTACTGCCTTGCCAGTGCTGTTTAATGACACGATGCTAATAACATTATGTAAATTTTATGGCAAAATAAATGTTTCAGTCACACTATAATATATTTAAGAAATATTTAAAAATTTGCCACAATTTCATATTAAATATAAAAATTTACAAAACCCCATCTAAATTAAAGGAAAAACTTTGATATAATTGCATAACCCTATTAGATAAAATATTTCAAGCTAAGTTTCTCGCTGGATAAGGGCGCAGACGCACGATGGTACACGATGAAGGCGCACAATGCTAATGAAATTATATTTATTTCTTTGCAAAATAAATGTTTCAGTCACACTATAATATATTTAAGAAATGTTTTAAAAAAATCCTCAATTTAATATTGAATATCAAAATTTGCGAAAACCCTATCTAGATTAAAGTAGAAACTTTGATATAATTGTATAACCCTATTAGATAAAATATTTCTGGCTAAGTTTCTCGCTGGATAAGGGCGCAGACACACCCAAAGAATTTGATCTAATGAGATCTCTGTGTCCAATATTTTAACGTACGTTTCTAATTTTAGATACACTCTAAAATTGTTCTGTGGTAATTAAACCATGATGTAATATTAGGCAATTAGTATATTTGCGTATCATACAAGTAGAAATTAATATAAAAGCAGCCTACGTATAAAATCGTTCCCAAAGTCTTAATATTCCTATTAAATTTTTAGTTTCTGTACTTTATTGGGATCCACTGATTCAAGGAATTCCTTAATTTTTCATTCATAATATTGAATTTTAAGTGACTATTACCACTTGCCAACAAGCGACGTTTGGGCGAGTGTCTGTCCTCTTTCTCCACACGTCGTATTGCAAGGTGTAAAACCCAATAGTAAAAATACCAGCCGATTTATTTGTTTAGATTTTTTGCACTAGAACCATCAAAGGTAAAGCAAATTGTGCACTAATGAAACAATTTGTACACGGTTTTCAATAGGAAAATAACATACAATCATTAATTATCATATCGCCAAGTGTGCTGAGAGTTACCTAATTCT
>NW_022744877.1:0-2328 GCF_011630105.1 Anneissia japonica | reverse complement strand
TGGCGGATTGAACAATAATTAAATGCTGATAATGACAAAATACGCTAATTTAGTTTGTTAAAAAAAAATTTTGAGCATTTTAAAAGATTTACTCATGCGTACGCGCACGTCGTGACGCACGTGCGCATCTTAATGTCACTGTTGTCTCCTGATATGAGATATATATAACTTTCATTGACAAATGCCTGTTGGTGACGGAGTAATGATCATTCATAGTATTTATCATATAAAAATTCATTTTTTTTTACATCAGGATGGCAATATGGTGACGTCACAATGTCCGATCAGCTATTATGATATATAAAATGATATCTACAACTCATGTGCTTTTAGAATATGTAATAAAAATTGGGGGTCACCTTTCATCCTAAGGAGCTATATTTGATTATAAATAGGCATAATTATAAGCATATGTAATATTTGATGCACGTTAAAACGCGCAAACAAAAAAGTAAGATACCTAACATTCAAACTTGATCTGAAGTAAAAGCCCATTTAATATTATTCAGAAATGACGAATGGTTAAGATGATATGACGTCATCAACATTTTGAGAAAAGAAATATAAATTTTTTCTTGTATTTTAATTCAGATGGCAATATGATGACATCACAATGTCCGATCAGCTATTATGATATTGGCCATAGAGTGATTGAAAAGATTTGAAACTTATCAAAACAATCTCAGGAACCCAAAATGTGTAGAAAAAATTAATTTCTAGCTTCCATACGTTCTGCGCGCGTAAAAATGCGCACGTGTAATGGTAAATTTCAAAAAATTTTGAAACGCTCAAAATGGCCTGAAGTTCTAATTTAATCTAAATGTGATTTCGAGCATTTTAAAAGTCTGACGTACGCGTACGCGCGCGTTAAGATGCGCACGCGTAAAATTAGGGTAAATTACATTTAACATTGACTTGAAGTTAATGCTCACTTAATACGATTTCGAAATGGCAATTGATTAGGCTGATATGATCGATAATGTAAAAACGCAAAATTGTGCGTAGATGACGTCACGCATAACTGCGCACTTTGAAAACCTTATTACGACTATTCCAGTCCAAGCTAAATGTTTGTTGAAGCGTGCATGTATGAATCTCGTGCCAATTTTTAGATATCGTGCTAACAAAAATGGGGAGAACCTAGAATGAAAAAAAAAAAAGATTTCGTACAATAACAATAGGTGATCCGCTAGCGGAGCGGATCACCAAAAATCAATCAAATATGAACTCAAATTAATGAAGGTGCTGGCTAGCGGAGCGGATCCCCAAAAATCAATCAAATATGAACTCAAATTAATGAAGGTGCTGGAGGTTTAAGGGAGACTTAGTACGGACATTCACACCCCCTCTTTCTTACCGGGCTGGATCCGCCCTGACAATATCAACTAATTATATATAGAAAAATAATTGTTTTTTTCTCCAAAAAACAATTTTACTTTTCAACAATGTTTTTTTTTTCAAAACCATAGAAGGCATGCAGGTGAGGGTGATGATCTACACGGTATTGTTAAATTCTATAGCGTGATGTATAAGTGCTTCCTTTTCTGTCCTTTTTAGTTTTTTGTCAAGTGGTCATTATAGTTGAGTGTGTACAGTACTATATTAATTGTGGAAAGCACTATAGAAATATTAGAGGCACTGTGTTCTTCACAAAGAACCATACTGTAGAAATGCTTTGTACCATGACAAACAAATATTCAATCAAAAATTTCAGTAGGCATGGTTTTAAATATTCTCTGTGTTATATTTATTGCCGTCCACAGATTTACACTTGAGTAGCATTAATTTCAATGTATTTTTTATGCAACAACAAACTAAAAATCATTTTAGGCCACATGAAAAAAAATTATTAGTTTATCACCCAATCAAAAAATAAAAACTGATGAGGGAGGGAGATTTTATTTCTATTTTACCGATGTAACTTGTTCACAAGTAAATCAATGGTTTAAGGGACACGTATATAAAAAGTCATAAAAATGGAATCAAATTTATATTTACAAAAATATGTTTTTGTTGTACCAGTACACACATTTGCAAGAAATCCTAAGCTTTTCAAATGAAAAAAGATGGAAAAAACAGCCGTTTGAAATAAAAATATATGGCCTACTGTAGTTAGACTAGGTGGATAAACCCAGCTCAACTCACTGGGTTTATCCACCTGCCAGTCTGAACTAGGTGGCTTATCTCAAGCCGGGCTGTGTTCCAATAGTACCAAGGCCTGGCGTGCCACCACGTTTAACTTTTTTAAGCCGGGCTTTAATCGTTGCGGGGGGATTCTTGCATTATGACTTCCGGGTAACAAAATGACCAATCAGCATTCAATTACGT
>NW_022744876.1:0-1096 GCF_011630105.1 Anneissia japonica | reverse complement strand
TATCTGTGAAAATGTTTTTAAAAGTGGGCATAAACATAGTATAAAAGTTAAAGGTTCTTGCATGCTAAAAGAAAACATAGTTTTAACCATAAGTTTGCTTTAGGCACTTATTCTAACCTAATAATTGGTTGTGGACCTCCCCTTGACTCATTTTTGGTAGAAATATATGAAGTTAACTGGAAAAGAAAATAAAAGCTAGCATATAATTATTTTAACTCTATTTGTTTTTTACATGTTTGATGTATTTTACATTCATAGAAATTTTAACTCTGAGTATTGTTTTTTTTTTTATCTTCTTTAGGCAAAGAAAAAAAGCACACAAGAAATTGGTATGCAAACATTACATTTGCTTTCTTTATCTTGTAGGATATTTAACTGAACTTGACTTTATTCAGTATATCACAATATTACTACAAAAACAGCAAATATAGCAATGACTTAAAAGTTAAAATATACCTTAAAATATTGAAAAAGATTAAAATTAAACGCGACGTTGAAAACCATAAGTGGTATACTAGGATAGCCCATGACTTTTGTATAAAAACTTATTTCCAATGGGCGTCCTTGAGAAACAACCAAATGAAATAATTAAAATAGTTAAAAATGCATCTTTGAGGTATTATTTCAATTAATAAATCAGCTAAGATGGTATTGATCTTGATGATATTCTGGAAATGATTCAGCAGATGCTTTAGCTAGCCAACAACTGCATTATTTTTTTTTTTTTTTTTTTTTTTTTTTTTTTTTTTATTTTGTATATCATCTGTCTCTTATACACATCTAGATGTGTATAAGAGACAGGTGTTGATCCAGCAAAATAAAAACCAATAGTACTCACACTACGTTTCGCGAACGATCCGTTCGCTTTTTCAAGTAGACTGGTGATGTTATTTCCAGTCTGGTCTGACGTCACCTCGGTGTTGTTG
Source organism: Anneissia japonica (assembly GCF_011630105.1). Classification (NCBI taxonomy): domain Eukaryota; kingdom Metazoa; phylum Echinodermata; class Crinoidea; order Comatulida; family Comatulidae; genus Anneissia; species Anneissia japonica. The sequence continues at coordinate 170 of NW_022744876.1, read as the reverse complement.
AGGTCGAAGTGCATCGCTGCACAAACTTTAAGCCGTTTTCTTGGTATGCCAAACTATCTTTCGAAATTCATAGAGAACTTTAGTGAAGTAGCAGCACCCTTAAGACAGTTGTTACCCTTAAGACACGCAATGCTGTTGGCAACCACATCAGCAGGAATATTTTGAGAAGC
>NW_022744875.1:0-833 GCF_011630105.1 Anneissia japonica | reverse complement strand
CGTTCAGTTTGTTTAGATTATTAGGGTTCATTGATTCAAGGAATTGCTGAATTGTTCATACTTAAATATTGAATTTAAAGTAACTTTCTTCGGGTTCTAATTAACCTTGTTTCACGAAAGTAATTTTCAATTACAATTCAATTTTTATCGCGGTGCACAATGTCTTCTAGGTGATGAAGAAATGAGGATTTTTTTTTTTTGCACACAAACCTAAAAAAATCAAGCCAAGCGTCCACTAATTGAAAAATTAGTGGACGGTGGGGAATAGGCAAATAACATTGGGCGTTGCAGTGATGACGTCAAGATTGACTTATAATAATAATCATACGTCAATCAGAATATGACTTACCATAAATAGTAATGGTAAATGTACAGTTGCCAGTGTTATCATAATTGTCAGTGGCATTACATGTTACAACAGTGCTGACATCATAAAATGTGCTTCCTATATGATCACATACTGGTGTGAAAGGGTCTCCAGAGTTGTCTGTAACATTGGGTGCTGTCCAAGTGACATTTGCCAAGCAGTTCTCGTCGCCTGTTACGTTTTGGCTTTGTGGACATTCAAGATCCGGAGGCTCACAATCTAATTAAATTATCCATAAAATGCTGTCAGTGCAACCTATTACTTAACATATTACATTTATTTGTAAAATCAAATGGCTTAACTACAGAATATGTTTTTATTATTATTTCAAATATGTTCTTGTCAACAATCAAACTTATTTTTAACTACTGATAAGTACGTTTAATGATGTTAATTATTTAAAAATGTTTCTGGTACCTTTAACTTCAACAGTAAATTGACAGTAACCAACATTCCCATTACAATC
>NW_022744874.1:0-1236 GCF_011630105.1 Anneissia japonica | reverse complement strand
GCCTTATTACAGAATTTGCACGCGTAAATCGCGGAGAACGCTATCTTGTGTTTATAAGATCTTTGTACTGTACCAAAGATCTTATAAACACAAGATAGCGTTCTCCGCGATTTACGCGTAACAAATAGAAGCATCGGTCAAGGTTCAAAAGTTTCCAATTTAGCAAGAGGGCGCCATTCATGCGCTATTATACTAAAGTGAAAAAGTAATCAGTTTTGGAAGAGGGCGTCCTATCTGTTGCCATGGATCTGAGATGGTTCCTGTTCTGCTGTTCACAGGCAGGATTAATACCCACGGTAAAGTCGCGCGGTGTACAGTATGGTCAGAGCGGTCAAGGGTCAAAAGTTTCCAATTTAGCAAGAGGGCGCCGTTCATGCCTTATTACAGAATTTGCACGCGTAAATCGCGGAGAACGCTATCTTGTGTTTATAAGATCTTTGTACTGTACTGTGGCGGGCCGCGATTTTTTTTTCCGTACGAAACATTTGCATGAAACTCTACTCGGGTCGTCTCGGATTGATTCGACTCGAGTTTGATATACGAACAAGAGCAGGCACTTCGCAATGTCGTGACGCTCGAGTATTCTAAATACCTTTACTGGTACTGTTCTTTATGATTACCGTCAGGAAAAATTTGGTCCGGGGCAAAAAACGGTCCGGCGGACTGATTTTGGCCTTCATAATTACTTGCCAAATGTAGTCCACATAAGCCAAAATCAGTCCGCTGAAATTTACTTTGCTGCATAGCAGACTTGGAAATATTACGTCTGCAATAGGTTTTGGCGGAAAGAACAATTCCTAAGCTATTTGTTCTTCGGATTTAGATTTTCAGAATCGCACAGAAGAGCTATCCGGACATCTCCGGAATAGAAATTATCATCGAGGACCCATCGAAAATGCTGTAAAAAACAGCAAAGGACATACCTCGTGCTCAAACACTGACGTACAAACCTCGTCAGTGATCGACCAGAGTGCCACTGTCACCACCTATCACCTAGGTTACCACCACTAAGGGCTATAATTCAGAAACATATGCCCATTCTACAGACCACAGAACGTCTTAGGTCTGTTTTTCCGGATACACCGTTCATAGCCTATCGCAGACCACCTGACCTTCGTGATATATTAGTACGATCTAAATTCAAGAGGCAAATTAACTCTTGCGACAGCCATAATTTGGGTAGTTATCTTTGTGGTTCATCATGCAAAACATGCTCCTTGCTTGATTCTACACAAT
>NW_022744873.1:0-927 GCF_011630105.1 Anneissia japonica | reverse complement strand
AAAAGTATTAGGAATCTTTCAAATATATCACGAAAGTTTGAACACATACCGGTAGGATTACTCTAGACTTCGATAAGAATACCGGAAAGTTTACATGTAGAATTTCAGGTTTCTATTACTTCATGTTTAGTTTTTTGTCGGCAAGTGGTTATGTTCCGTATGTTACAATGAAGTTAAATGGGCGATATATCACAACCGTATATCGTAGTACCACTAGTGGTAGTGATCAGTTAAATTCTGGAGCAACAGTTCAACTGAATGTCAGCGATGAAGTCTGGCTGACGAACGAAGGTGGACAAGTCTATGGTCATTCAGACCACCCTCTTACCTTTACTGGGTTTATGGTATACGATATGAACTAACAAAGGATGTACTTGCATATTTGATCATTGTAGATGTGCAAGTAGTTCTGTAGATATTTTCGGAGAAAGTCTTGATTGATTACAAATAATAATAATAATAATAATAATAATAATAATAATAATAATAATAATAATAATAATAATGATAATAATAAAAATTAATAATAATAATAATAATATTGATAGGCCTAATTATAATAATAACAATAATAATAATTATAATAACAATAACGACAATAATAATAATAACAATAACAATAAAAATATTTGACACTTATTATAAAGTGCTCAATGCCGGCAAGCCGACTCAAGAGTGCATGCAGTCAATCATATTAAACAATACCATACACCCAAGAAAATCCATTTTATGCAGCCACATCCCTTAAAAAATGTCTGCTATTATGAAGCCCGTGATTTCTATGTAAGTGGGGGAGGGGAAGGGGGTGGGAGGTTTTCACCTAAATTATAATTGAAATAAGGAAACAGTTGGCCTAAAAATCAAGATGAATATATAGCTGATTGATTTAATAGTTTGAAATCGAATTGAGTAAGCAAATACGTCAAG
>NW_022744872.1:0-718 GCF_011630105.1 Anneissia japonica | reverse complement strand
TGAATGTACCATCCGAAGGGACTTGGGGTATGTTTGCAGGTAAGAAACAGAGTTGCATAGATTCAATTGCTCTTTTACAATATATTGATTTAACAGAAGAAACTAAAATATGTTAATATATATTTAAATAGGTAAATCTTGTGTTATGTCAAACTCAAAATCATTTCAATATATAGCCCTTTGCATCAGGGTTGCCAGATAGTCAACAGGCTTCACGGCCAAACACACGCCATCTCACGGCCAAATTCGGCCAAACTTTTTTCAATATCGGCCAAAATTCGACCAGATTTTAATCCGATTAGAAGAAAGTTATGTGGGTACATATTCATTTGAAATACTGCAAAAATTACAGGAAAATCAGGGGCCGTTCGTTTGAAATTGAAGAAATTCAAATAATATACACAGAACAATGTTAAACTTCTTTTAATTAATCTATCACCATAAAATACATGCCCAGCTACATCATAATATTAATTAGCCTAGGCCCCATGTTCTTTAGTTGCTGACGCCTGAAAATAACTTTATGCGTTTGGGCGATCAATTTTTCTTTTTTTCTTTTTTTTTCACGACTCGCCTCTGAATGTTTTTGTCGCAGTACTTAAAGCAATAATTCAATGTTGCTATCAGAATTATCTTCTTCATTCTCATATGCAACCTAACTCGACAGAGACTCTGCAATGCTTGCTTGAAATTGGAGGAGCCATCGAACCCGGATGAG
>NW_022744871.1:0-729 GCF_011630105.1 Anneissia japonica | reverse complement strand
AGCGAACTGTCCGGGGACGACCTTCGCGACGTCGTCCATCACGCGTCGAGGATCGCAGACGTCGTAACCGCAAAACACGGACGGGCCGTTCTCGGATTCGCGTCCGGAGACGTGAAGCCTTGACAGTCTGGTAGGATCGTTCTGCAGATAAACCATTAGCATGGATCGCTAAACACGACAGGGCGAAAGCGAAGACGTCATGGACACGGCGTACTCGATCGCCCCGTTTCTCGGGTTTCCCCCGGTCAACCTCAGGGAGGTGCTCGAGGGAGACCACTATCCGATGTCCGAGCCGCGGGCCATCAGCGGACACCCGGACTTCGTCGGCTTCTCCGAAAGAGGCGCGTCTGTCACCGACAGGGACACGTGCGTCGTCAAAGATCTGCGGCTCAAGACCAGGGTTTTGCTGGACTCGACCTTCTCCGAGAATCCCTACGATCACACGCAGTGGCTCATACCCACAGTCTTCTATCGCGGGCTGTCCACGTTCAGCATCACGACGAAGATCGCTCCGGCCAAGGTGCTGGATCGCTGCACGGCCGCCTCGGACGTGCCAGCTCTGATAACCAGGACCAGCTCGAGGCAGTACAGCGGATCGATGTGGGGCGGCGCGATAGACATAGCTGCCGAGGCGATACAGCGTAGTTCGGATCATGCGCTGAGTGAGATATTCGCGCTGAAGGAAAAGCAGCTGCGCACCTCGATAGAGATGACGCAGAAGCACGTCGT
>NW_022744870.1:0-937 GCF_011630105.1 Anneissia japonica | reverse complement strand
AGGTATACATTTTTTTATACATTGTACAATGTGCCTATTACAAATGCTTCTACCATGCAATTGCAAGACCCATTGAAAATCGTATGGTCTGATTATCAGATCTGAAACCGGAGTTTCGCCAAGAAGAATACGTGGGCTCAGCAGAATATCGTCATTTACATACTGTCATAACTACTGTATTTGTTATGTAAATACATTAAAAAATATATCTATACGTTCATCTACACATGCACAAACTGAAAATCAAAATAATATTTTAAGATTATGCAAATAACATTCTAAATTTTAACTCCAAAACTAAGCTCCTTCTGCTCGAAAATACGGTCGAATACTCGTTTGCTATTCTAAAGCATTGGCTTCTAAACTGACTTGCTACTGGTTGATTCTTACGAAAATAATAAGTCCGACGTCGTTTATTAACCAATCAAATTGATTTTTACATATGTTGTAGCTAATATATGTAAAGTTTTACACGGACAAATTTGAAAAACCACGGTTACAAAATTAAAAAGTCCGACAAGATTTGGCAATTTTATGGATTAAAATTAAGATTACTATAACTGTTATTAAATTTTAAATAGGATGAAAGAACAATGGCGAAAATCTAACAAGTGGAAGTAAAGAATTGACAAAGTTCCTCATGTTACTTGGCTCTGCAAACTTAAATCAATTGGGATTGTTGGGGAAATTCACATGTGGAATTGTGATTTCCTTCTGCATCGTACTCAAATTGTTATTTTTAGTGGAGAATGCTCTCTGCCTGTTTTTGTTCAATCTGGTGTCACTCAGGGTTCCATACTGGGGCCGCTCCTTTTTATCCTGTTTAGTGATTTGCAAAACGTTGTTTCATCTCCCACCTCAATTTTCATGTATGCAGATGATACTGTTATTTTTAGGTCCATTTCTTCTGAGGAAGATGCCATCAAGCTGCAATCTG
>NW_022744869.1:0-542 GCF_011630105.1 Anneissia japonica | reverse complement strand
AAGCCGGTAACAGGTATGTTCGCGTTGAAGCTGACGTCTCCGCACAATCCTAAGAAGGCGCATCTTGTCGCCTCTGACGCCAGCGGTCTGCTCGCCGTCGCGACAGGGACGACGGACTTCGTTTCGAAAGGAAGCGATATGTACAAATTCCAACTATGGTTTCGCACGTCCTTCCCTCCCGAGATCAGGAGGGCGGCGATCGCCGTTCGTTTCGAGGACGGCCGACACGACTTCGGAGTGCGCCTGGTCGACGATCACTTCTCGGACAACGAAACCTTGCACGACGATGGCGAAAACGTGCTGACTGTTATCTCTGCTAAGCGGCGTCCGCGAACTCGACTGGAGGAAGTCGGAGAGAATAGCCATCTTCTTGCAACTCGCAACGACGTGATCGAAACGCCGACGTGCCTCTTTCCGCTGTGGCAGATGCGTCCGCTGTTCTCATCCGAAGACGAGCGCCTCGAGTTCTTTCGTCGCGCACGCTTCCTCAGCGGAAAGATAGTTGCCAGGAAGTGCGTCGTCCGTCGCAGCGAGGAGGATCG
>NW_022744868.1:0-1032 GCF_011630105.1 Anneissia japonica | reverse complement strand
ACCATTGAAGACGCTGGTTGGTTCAGCGAAAGCGCTCCGGTGAGTGACAACAAATTTTGTAGTGTAGAAGTTTAGTTTAGTTTATTCAGAAACCAATCTTCATAATTACGTAAGAACCTATTGTTTATCCTGTAGTCATGATGTACAAAACCTTCATAATATAATATTAAATAATATTCCTTGTCTACTCTAGGCTAGTTCATTCTCTCCTTAACCAATTTGTTCTGGAAAAAAAAAATTAAGGTAGGCTCTACTAGCCTGGGCCTAGGCCTAGTACTAGTAGGGTAGGCCTAGTAAGTAGGAGGCCTACTAGAGTCTAGAGGCCTAGCCTACCTAGAACTTCCTGACTGGCCTAAAATTTCTTTAAAAATTCGGCCCGAGTTCGGTTCGGTTGGGCCCAGGCTGGACACAATAAGTAAAAGCAATACAGCTTCTACTACGAAACCCTATAAGCCTAGCCTGAATTACTGTATGTAGGCCTAGCTAGAGTGGGTACAAACGCCTTTCCTGGCCCTCGCTTCCTCGCGATGATTCGGCTTGTCTAGACGGCCTACCTAGCTCCTACATAATGTATTTTTCAATGAACTCCCGTTTCTAAAACATGTTTGATTTAACGTTTGATCATAAGGTAACATCACTTAAACACATCTTTAAAAACGATTTTATATATTGTTATTAAATAAAGATAATATTAATAATATTTACCGCTACTATCAACATACGCCATAGCGTTAAAAGCACTTGTTTTGGCTACGTTGCATAAATTCAACCAACCTGGAACGTTCCAAAACATCGCCCTCTATTGTTATAAGCGTAACTAAAACTTCTGTATTAGTGTAGTACTTCGGTAGTACAACGTACCGTAGGCATTGTACTTTTGAATAATGTACTGACATAGGGGCCTAAATTTATTCTCACTTAAATCCCCGAAATAGACAGAATATACACAGGAAAAATTCATTTGTTTATCTCCACTTATTTGGTTTTATGGTTATCGTATTTTAGATAGTCGTATTTCAATAGATAAAAAAA
>NW_022744867.1:0-608 GCF_011630105.1 Anneissia japonica | reverse complement strand
TTTCCACAGCTGGATATTTTCCCCTTGTTCCCCGGTTATTACGCCACTGCGGAGAATACCTGGCGACTTAGATCAAATGCGCTATGGACACTTTTTGAAGTGGAGAATGGGTTGCAGGAAGGGGTATTGTGATATCTGTTCATTATATCTTCCTTTTTATTCTTGTCTTTATTTTTCTCTTCTCTTTTTCTTTCTCTTTCTTTCCCCTTCTTTCTCTTTCCCTCCCTTTCCCCTCTTTCTTTTCTCTTCTTACCCAGCCAGCCCGGTACGACGGCTTCGTCAGCCCGGTAAAAACCGTCAGTGTGGGGGGGGGGGGAACAGTCAGCCCCTGCCCCGCCTGTTACGCCACTGTTTATAAGATGAATGGGAATATGAATCATGCAGATCTGGAATCAAATCTAGGTGGTGGGGTCAACATTCCTCCCCAGGGAAAAGTTCGATTTCTAGATGGCGGGAAATGAGCTTTCCCGACTTCTGAGGTGTCTTTTAATTACTTTTTTGTTCTTCAAAATTCAAGGTTTTCCCATCTTGAAAACGGTCTGATAATTTTTTCCCATTGTTATTACAGTAAATAGGGCTTATGTGTGTATACATACATAACAATTTGA
>NW_022744866.1:0-763 GCF_011630105.1 Anneissia japonica | reverse complement strand
AAATTAGCATGTTTCTGGTAGTATTTTTTTATTAAATTCGGGGAAAAGCTAGGGAACGTTAGGTTAGGTATTCATTTATATATTTGTATATTTATTTATATATTCATTTATATATTCATTTATATATTTGTTTGTATATTTTTTGTATATTTATTTATATATTTATTTGTATATCTATTTATATATATTTATATATATTTTTATGTTTATATATTTATTTCTATAATTTTGAAATTCTTTTATATATTGTTTGTATATTTATTTGTGTATTTATATATGTTTAAATATTTATTTATATATATTTATTTGTATATTTTGTGTCCTCTCCAAGTAACGCAAATAATGATGTAGTTAATAATCAGCCAATAAATACCAAACAGCGACAATGAACTAATGATCTAAATTAGATCATGTTCCTCCCGGGGTAACAATCAAAATCTAATTCCACAGCACTCGTGCCCAAAACGCGGCACCCTGGCCCCAAAGGTGATTTAAATAATTACTGTATTTAAGAAAGTTAGCCCCTGAGCAATTCATTCCAAGTAAGACTCATCTTGGAGTTAAACAGAGCATTAATTTTGACAAAGATACCAGACTGTAAAAACTATTGTTAGTTCTATTCATGAAGCAATACACAGATTTATGCAAATCAGCTGATGTTAACTCGATTGACCCGTTCAAAACTGCTTATTTTTTTTAATATAAATTATAGTAGATGAGATAAAGGAGGAAGATGATGAAATGGAAATTTTAACTTAATTAT
>NW_022744865.1:0-906 GCF_011630105.1 Anneissia japonica | reverse complement strand
GGACAGAAGTTCTTCAAATGATAAATCTGAGCCGGTTTCAGGCATATTTTTGGGATACATGTTGTTAGAACCTAGAGTATGGTTGTGTCATTAAGCGTAAACAGCTTAAAGAAATTTAAGGATGTGCAACTCTGTGGAAAACAACAAATACAAGTCCTCAGTAAGGCCTATTAATTATTTCTAGTTTCTTTTAAATTGTTTATGCTGGTTGGCTACATTGATAATATTATATAATTATAATATTTAACACATGTTTATAAGTGGATTTGATTGAACTCTATATTCAGCTATTCAGTTCTGTGTAGGTACCATATATGATGTGCTACAGTGTTTCAATAATATTCATATAAATGTTCAGATTTTTGTCATAAACTTCTTTCAACCTTGTGTTTACTGTTGTGTCGTTATGTATATACCCAGTGAGTGATCAGAGAGATAATGAAAGTGCTGAACTGAGGTATATTAAAAATTTATTTGTTTCACCTTATTGGAATCATCAATTGCTTTACTTTATTCATTAATTCAGTCCATATTATCAAGGTCTTCAAGCAGTTAATCAACGGGCATGGCAAGAAATACTGATTAATGTTATTTATTTACATTGCATGCAAATAAAAACATTTGAAATTTTACATCAGCCTCAATGTGTTCTTATTTTTTGAAGTAATTCAGCCTCAGTTTTCTTTTAAACTGTACATTTTTTTAATTATAGAAAGAAAAAAAAATGGAATCAAAATATATTATATATTTACAGGAATTTCCTGTCTCATTCAAAGTCGATGAACATTACTTCTTGGCCTTCCTACTATGCATATGTAGGCCTAGATAAGTACTGTAATACAATACACATTCAGTACAGCACGGTCGACTTTGGCTTAAAAAAACTATGGTATGACAGTCGACAGA
>NW_022744864.1:0-855 GCF_011630105.1 Anneissia japonica | reverse complement strand
AATCAAAACTATCACTTACAAAAAGCAGGGCGCACTGTAAAGCAATGCCATCTGCTAAGACAGAATGGACTGTCATTAAAATGATCCGTTGCACGCGCCCTTTCGTCTTGCATTGCGTTCTTCATGCGCGTCCGTCCACTACCGGCAGCGCAGCGCATGGCCGGATTTTTTACTTTGTCTAGCGTGACATTTATCTCAGTGTTGTAGGTCTGATAAGTTGAATACAAAACCTAAGAACTAATCCATAATAAGGCATATTATGCGCAGTGATCACGAATGATAACATGTTTAATAAGTTAGTATTATTGTCGTTGTCACCCCAGCCGCCGTCGTCATCATCATCATCATTTTTATTAATGGGTTTGATTGTCTAATAGATAAATATAGAATACAAATAAATAAACTAGTCAACTCAAGTATTAAAATATTATCAGGTGTATCTACCGTCTAAGCAGCCGCTATAGAATAGTCTTTAAGGTTGAAAAACGAATAAACCAGACTAAAGCATCTGGCCTCGATAGGCCTTCGCCTGCATTGTTCATGAATTTGCCTGTGGTCTTAATTCCTCTTTTAATGAGAACAAAGCCCAAGCCATTGGAAGAAAGTCGTAGTTTTACAAATACTCATAACTTTACAAGCCACGTGGAACAAACTTAGATCAATATAATTAGCTTATCACTTTACCAAAGCAGCAGAACATGTTCTATGGAACTGGCATCGTAACAACATTTTAAAGACAAGATCGACGAAAACAAATTTGAAAACAGAAGTGCCATGACTTTTCATTGCCAAGTTAATTAACAATCTAAATTGTCATTCTGACATTGCTAAAGCACACAGCTCTGTAGTTGTTAC
>NW_022744863.1:0-1274 GCF_011630105.1 Anneissia japonica | reverse complement strand
TTGGCCGTCATGAATTGTGCAATGCTCTCGAAACTCTTGTTTTTCTTGTTGTCCTGTTTTTTTTTAATGTGTTTTTACTCCCTTGTCATCTTATTTTAAGGATGTAACCTAGAGAGTTTTATTCATTTATTTATTCTTCCTTTTATTCAATTTATATGTATCTGAAATTTTATTGAATAAAAGTGATTTGAAATAAAAATCTGTCTAAATTGAGGGCGCAATTGCAAACGATGGTGCTTAGCGAAATTTGATTGGCTCATAGAGCTATTAAAAAACTAGAGTGCTGACAAGATGGCGGAGCAATGCAGAGTTGTGTATGTGTACCATCCAAGATGGCTGCCGTAGGAAAGCGCCACCTTCAGGCTTAGTATACATATTATTACCATAAATAAGCCCTCTGACTGAATATTATTTCATTAATGATAATTAGTATTGATAATGACAAATTATTAAACTGTCGTAGCCAAAGAGGCCAAGTATAGCTCTATGTGCTTAGCGAAATTTGACTGGCTAAATCTATGGCAGCCATCTTGGATGGTACCCACACAGTTCTGCGTATTTCGAACATCGAACTAGCGCTCTAGTATTCTTATTATTATCTCTATGGAGTAGTCGTATGAAGGTACCATATCCCCGACAGTTGGCTATGCAGCAATATGTACCCTTTGAATACAAATTGAAGACAAGTGAAGATATAAAGGCAGTCGACTGTCGAGTACATAACGACTATCTAACTTTCCACAAAAACATTAGGCCTAAGCTAGGCCTAGTTCGTCAGTACAGTAGTTACTGCGATGCGAGGGTGGTAGATCGTTCAGTCATTGATATCGTGTTATCGTCTAATACATTTTAATAATGTGTGTACAATTTAAGAATGCACCGCGTGGGTTGCTTTCTTTGTTATGCGGTAGTAGTATACGTAGCAGAACAATCTAAGCTTAGCCTAGGGCCTAGATGGTTACGTTCTTGATCATCGACGATCATCATGAAAACTTCGGGTGACAGACGATTGGGCCCAAGATCGCTTCAAATAAACTGTAGTCCTAGTAGGCCACTGCCACCACCCCCACTCCTGATATCGTTCCAAACTACTGTAAAATGAAATTACTGTAAACCTAGCTAGGCCTAGGCCTTATGCCTACGAAATTTTTTCAAAGAAATTTGGTAAAAATATTACTGTAATTTGCCTGTCGAATTACATTACAAAAATCACTATTTTGGGCCATAAAGACTCCCCCTGTATTTTCCAACCTCCACACAAATTTGACAGAACA
>NW_022744862.1:0-1763 GCF_011630105.1 Anneissia japonica | reverse complement strand
AGGAGGGGCCTAGGTAAGATCTCAGCCTGTAGTTAGGACTATAGTTTATCCTCTTTCTCTCTAGCATTTGGTATAACTGTAGGCCTACCTATCTACACTGTATAACAGGAGGTACTTGTTGTTGTTGTTGTAGATAATATACTAACATTTAATAACATCCAAGAAGGTCACAGTTAGTTACAAAGTGACGTACATCACATAAGTCCGTGAAATTTCATAGGCCTACCGTAGGTAAACATAGAAAGAGCAATAATAGTAAAACTCGAGGTCACGACATTGCGAAGTGTCTGCTCTTGTTCCTCGTATCGTACTCACTCGAGTCAATCCGAGATGGCCCGAGTGAAGTTTCATGCAAATGTTTCGTACGAAAAAAAAATCGTTAGCAGGCCCGTAGAGGTTAGCGCTAGATTGCTATGGAACGCCGTTACTGCCTTTGGTGGCTCTTTTCCGTTCGGCGCATTTGCTATTCGGCCCTTTTAACATTACGTTCGGTGCTTTTGCATTACGTTCGGTGCTTTTACACTACGTTCGGTGCTTTTTACATTACGTTCGGTGCTTTTAACATTACGTTCGGTGCTTTTTTACATTACGTTCGGTGCTTTTAACATTACGTTGGTGCTTTTTCATTACGTTCGGTGCTTTGAACATTACGTTCGGTGCTTTTAACATTACGTTCGGTGCTTTTAACATTACGTTCGGTGCTTTTAATATTACGATCGGTGCTTTTGCCGCACTTCGGCTCTTTTATCATTTGGTGCTTTTACCTTTCGGCCCTTTCATCATTACGTACGGTTCTTTTATCATTCGGTGCTTTCATGACCTTTGACATCGGGTCAAGTGGAAAAAAATCAACGGCTGTGGGAATGACCCTAGTGGAAAATTGCGCGTAACAAAGCATATTCGACATGTGATTATCTTAGTGATAAAATAATAATAACTAACGAAAACAAAAATGTCTCGATCAATCAAAACAGTATTAGAAGACCTGGATCTACATTTTCTTGTCCCTATGTTTGAAAGGGAAAGGGTATACGTTCTAGTTTTTTTTCCACATGATTTTGGTGGTATATTAGGGCAAATAGAAATATAAGATTATCACTATAGACCTAGTATTAAAAACAAAAATAACTAGGGGGGACTCTTCTTTATTCCGGATATGAAGAAGCAGGCTTATTTGAATAAAAGAAACGTAATTAATTAATTAATTAATTAATTACCGGTAACCAAACGATTCCAAACAAGTCCGATCCCATTTTTGGCTTACATAATAACTAAAAGTTAAACTCAAAATTTTTCCCCTCCAGTTGATTGATTTATTTTCCCCTCCCTTTACTGTCCGGTCGTTTTACAAATGCTCTTTCCGTGGTTATCTCGTATTTTGATATTGGTATTTATTTTTTTGTCTTTTTATTTTGTCTACCTTTTTAATATTATATAATATATATTTTATTCTTACTTCTTAATTCATACGCAATTCAGCCTTTGTTGCTGCTATGTATGTTTTTGTTGTTGAATTTTTAATAAATATACCTCAAAGATACACATTTGCAGGGGTCCCAAGTTGGAAAAAGGCAATTCGTGAAGCAGGGTGGAGCCAGTGCAGTGTACAGGGAGAACACCCATCTCTTGGGGAGAAAATCCACAATTCCATATTTAGAACTCCCGAACTACTGCCAATTTGTTTCCGTCTTGCGGGCATCTGATACCATTTTAATTGTTATTTAGGGCCTACCATGTTGTATATTTGCCTTTACAGCATTGTT
>NW_022744861.1:0-1083 GCF_011630105.1 Anneissia japonica | reverse complement strand
GACCTAATAGAAAAAAAAATATTGTTTGTTATCTTTATCAGTTTTGTGAGTACAGTACACGGGACTTTCCTATATACTTGCAAAAGAACAACATTCACGGCTAGTTTATCCTTGTTCATTTTACTGTATAACTTCCTTGTGACATCAACAAACGCATCTGGGACGTAAAGCAAGGTAATTAAAATTGTTAATTATAATGTATTCTTATAAAAGTAAGGACAAATTAACAAAAAAGAAAATGTTGTAATTCAAATCATGAATAACAGGATAGTATAAATAACACAAATTTATAAGAAATAAACCAAGATTTTATCAGGAAATTTGTAGACATTTTCCTTTAATTATCATTTGATGATATTCCGTTATTATCGTAGCTTGATACAATTATAACGGAATATCATCAAATATTAGTAATATGCTTGTCGCCAATCTATGGCTGGGAACTGAACTTTATCAAATATTGAATTAATCAGAAGTTTTAAATAATCAAACATGTCTTTACCCCTTGTGGTTTTCTTTAGATACACCGGACGTCCCGACAAACCAAATTACATGGTTTCACTTATTTTTATTTTATTACTTCACGACAGCATCAAACGCATCGGAGACGCTGAGCAAGGTAAATAAATGTAATGTCTATTATAAAGTATTCTTATACAAGTAAGAACAAATTAACCCAGGAAAAGGTAAAAATGACAATGTTGTGATGCGAGTTTGCGTCAGGAAAATATCATAGTAATGATGTTTCGCCCTACCTGAAGTGTTCTCGTACCGAATACTCAGTACGTCCCCAAATACTTGTTGAATGTAGGCACCTATCATTTTTAACTGTTCTAGGCCTACGTAAAAATGTTGGTAAACAACAGAAATTAACGATATTGATGGTGAGAAAAAGCTCCTTAACAGAGGTGATGAATGAACCAACATAACAATTAGTGGCAGGCCCGTATCCAGGGGGGAGGGGGGTTTATGGTTTGGGAGAACTCCCTTTTCTAGCAAACCCCCCCTCTTTTCTGGCGAACCCCCCTCTTCAAATTTTCCAAATAAGTCCTCCAACCCAGGGGCGGATCCAGAAATGTCCAA
>NW_022744860.1:0-625 GCF_011630105.1 Anneissia japonica | reverse complement strand
GGCAAAATGAGATAGCCTGAAAAAAATACTATTCCAATGAAAGTTTGAAGTTTTTCTGAAAAGTTTTTTGTAAGGCAAAGTGAAATAGCCTGAAACAAACACTATTTCCCTAACCCTAACCCTAACCCTAACCCTAACTCTAACCCTAACCCTAACTCTAACCCTAACACTAACCCTAACCCTAACCCTAACTTAACAAAAAAAATTACATTTTTGACTCAACTTTTTAACATTGTCACTTTTTGCACAAAAGTGCTTATCTCGCCGAGTTGAGCTCTTGGTGCAAATTTTTGACTTACCGCCATATTTCGAGTACTTTTCCGAAAAACTTCAAACTTTCAATGGAATAGTGTTTGTTTCAGCCTATCTCACTTTGCCTAACCCTAACCTTAACCCTAAACCTAACACTAACCCTAACCCTAACCCTAACCCTAATCCTAACTCTAACCCTAAAACTAACCCTAACCTAACAAAAAAATAATTACATTTTTGACTCAACTTTTTAACATTGTCACTTTTTGCAAAAAAGTGCTTATCTCGCAGAGTTGAGCAATTAGTGGAAATTTTTGACTTTCCGCCATATTTCGAGTACTTTTCCGAAAAACTTCAACCTTTCAATGGAATA
>NW_022744859.1:0-740 GCF_011630105.1 Anneissia japonica | reverse complement strand
GCATTTTGTAAGTCAACACCCACCCCAGCCCCACAATGGTTGGATCTGAGGTGAGGAAATAGTACCTCTAGATGGCCAGAAATGACACTTTTAGTAAAATTCATCATCATCACATCATCATAGTAAAAATGAAGCGCCAAAAGAAATTCTCATGATTTTTGATTTTTGACAACCATAGAGATCTTATTAAAGGGGGGGTGCGGGGATGAGACAAGTGGCCATATATTGCTTATTTAACCTTTCCTGAGTTCGGGAAAAATACTTAAAAAATTCAAAATGTTGAGATGTAAGGATAATTACAGAAACAAAACATGATTATGATGAGACAGGAAAATCAGGTGAAAACGAGGCTGATCACTTTTTTCAGTAGCTTGGTAGCATTTTCTAACCAACTCATTAATATTCAAGACAAGTCTGTCAATTAATTTTTGGCGAGCAGCTGATCGAAAAATCGTCCCGACGATCGAGCGACTAGCCTAGAAACAGTACACTAGTGTGAAGTCGTGAGTTTTTGTGATCGTTTACGTACGCAGTTACAGAGAGACGGTTTAGTCAACGTCAATTCAATCATGGAGGAATAATTCAATTGAATTAATAAACGTATATCAGTCCGATGACTTGACTTGTTTGTTTATAAGTCCTACACCTACACCTAGGATTAGCACAGTCAGTGTTTACCCAGCAGCAGTAGCGCACTCCTGTCCAGGACACTGCTCCAGTCCCGCAGCAGGTGAGTTCGC
>NW_022744858.1:0-869 GCF_011630105.1 Anneissia japonica | reverse complement strand
TTGTCAAGCTTCGCTTAAAAGATTACGATAATGGTCGAATATTGACAATTTAGTGGTTTCAAAGGCTTATTTAATCGATTTTAGAGTCTACTAAATATGTAGAAAATACATTTTAAAAACATTTTTCCCCGACGAAATGTGGTTTTTCTCTCACACTCGCAGATTCTTGAAAGTTCAATATTTATACGTTATACAAGTAACGACATTAATCTTGAAACCTTCTTGTGATAATTTCTGTGTAAAGTACCGGTATAGGCCTAAATTTTTAAACGGTAACGGAACAGGAATCTGCGAGTGTGAAAATATACGGTCCCGACCGGGATTCGAACCTGGTCTCCTGCTGTTAGCCAGACGCTTTAATAAACCGAGTCACTGCGACTTTCATGAGAAATTCAAACTCAATTGGAGGCAGTGACTTAACACTCTATATTTGCAGAGCACTAGTAGTATTCGATGCAAACACATGAAACAGAGATCGATGTGAAACGCAATTTTTCTTACGAATTTTATTGTTCATATAAATATGTTACCGATACAGGTCCATAGGCTTCGAAAATGGTAGAAAATATATTGTTAAAAATTCATGATTCCTTTATTGTCATTGTAAAACAATTGTTTACAGCTGGTCTAGATTTGACCATTGACAATATTGTTATAGAACGGGTAGCTCAAACTAAGCATACAATTATCATATCAACGTGGTCGCAACACAGGTGTCAAAAATTATAGGTGTGCTCAATAAACTAAAAACTGTACTTCCTTATTCAATACTCTTGAAAATATATAAAGCCTTTATTCTCCCACAACCAAGGTAATTCAACAAAAGGACGCACATCTCGGGACATCAAAGGTTATAACTCTGGCATCGA
>NW_022744857.1:0-1696 GCF_011630105.1 Anneissia japonica | reverse complement strand
TGGTGTGATTAATATACTTCTTTTTTTAATATATAATATATAAACCTTCCTCTTTACAAACTTCCCAATGAATTTTCTTTCCAACCCAGTTATGCCTTCTTTTATAATCTTTTGTGCTAATTTTGGGCATTCGCTCACAAACCACCTGCCTACACATTCGAAATTTACTTTCTTCTTAGAGTTCGTATACTCTAGCTTTCATCAGGTTTGTTGCAAGTGCTTGGTCCTCTGCTGCTCTCAGTCTTATTATTATTAATTATTATTATTATTATTATTATTATTATTATTATTATTATTATTGTTATTGTTATTGTTATTGTTATTGTTATTGTTATTGTTATTGTTATTGTTATTGTTATTGTTATTGTTATTATTGTTATTGTTATTGTTATTGTTATTGTTATTGTTATTATTGTTATTGTTATTATTGTTGTTATTGTTGTTGTTGTTGTTATTGTTATTGTTATTGTTATTATTATTATTATTTGTTCTGTATTTTCCAGGTACCAGCTGGCACCTTTGTCTACTTGTGGTTCGAGCGGATTGACGTGGACTTGTTTAATGGCGAATGCTACGATACTGTGACTATAACTTCGGGAAACACAGATAACTTGTTTGTATATTTTTTTTGAAAATCAACATCAGAACTAAAAGGGACAGTTCCACATAAATCACGTGATCTATAATAATAGATCACATAATATAATAATATATCACAACCAATAAGAGCAATTAAGCCAAGGATGTTTATATTTTTCAAAAGGCTGATGATCTTGAACTCATCATGGCTTTTTATAAATAATGTGGAACTGCCGTTTTAATTATAACGTGTATAAATGATTTTGCTTCTACCGGCCTCACCAAAACAAAATAAACGTTTCAAGGTGTTAGACCCACTTTTGTTTATTTAAAATATTTAGTATTTCTTACAAATTTGGTGCAATGGCTATAAAAAAAATGTCCGTCTCGGTGCTACTTCTCTCGTGTGTTGTACCAAAGCTCATTCTTTATTCGATCATCATACAGATAGAATGGCTATGCTAAATGTAAAAATAAAGTATTATGAAGTCATAATATTTTTACTTCGTCTTATTTTTCTTATTGTATTCTTTAATTCTGTCAATTATCAGTACAGTAGTTTATAAAATGTAAGATAAAGTTTGTATGCAAGACAATAAAAAGATAAAAGCCCAAAACGCCTCTAAGGTTATTTCCGGGCATCTAGAAATCAAAAATTCCCCGGACCCCCTAGGGTAGTGTTGTCGCTCGATCGCCCCGCCCCATTCCCCCACCTTTCAGACATCTCTGGATCCGCTCCTGGGCGTGTTTCGTGACTATTATAAAAGCTGTAGTTAAGAAGCGCCCTGTCTTAACACTCGTCCACTAGACTCCACTAATAGTGTGGCATAGGATTTCTATTTCGTTTTTTAAAGTCATTATTTGATTGTAAAAATGTTTTTTGTTTGTTTGATGAGAGCAATATGGGGCTAAAACAGAGAAGGATATAAGTTATGACACTGGGATATATGAAAGATGAAATAGGCCTACATGTAATTAATGCTATGTTGAACATACCTATGGTATGGAAGGCTGAGTCCGCCAAAATTATGACAGGTCAAATGTCTGTCACACCAGGTGGATTACTGTTGTTTATATACTTTTTGAACAGGTTCTGTGGACAAACGCTCCCTGACGA
>NW_022744856.1:0-557 GCF_011630105.1 Anneissia japonica | reverse complement strand
GCAAACGGCCACATAATGCAAAACTATTAAAAATTAAAACGGAACAGATCCGATCAGAATGACAAAATAAACTAAGCATCCACTGGAAGGAATCCCAATATCTGCAGACGGATCCGTTTCGGCCTTCCAGGCCTCATCAGTGCAGCTAGGGTATAGACCCAAACGAAAAGTTCGACCAGCCTAGGTAGGGCCCAAACTAGTCCCACGACCACAAATGATTACAGAGCCAAACCAAGGCAATATATATACACAGCCCAGGCACGACCACAAATGATTACAGAGCCAAACCAAGGCAATATATATACACAGCCCAGGTGTGAATGCAAATAGTGGAATACAAGCTATGTGGCTCGGTTCCAGTAGATACAGAGAATATTTTGTCATTCTAAACGCATCCTACGAAATTCTTACGAGACAGCACTAGTCCGTGAATTTGTGAACAAGATCGGAGATCTAAAGATGCAATCTCTACCGTGCATCAATGGTGGCCTGCTGGCTCTCAAAAGAGATTCTTTAATGAAATATAAATTTTAAAAGGCAAATGGGAAAACCCATGA
>NW_022744855.1:0-949 GCF_011630105.1 Anneissia japonica | reverse complement strand
CTGAGAACAAAAGTTTTCATCCTGGCTTGGGCTCGGGTCCTATGGAGATTTTGTTCTTACCCCGAAAATTTTTCATCTTGATCCGGGGTCCCCAGTAGACCCGGGCCCCGGGGCAGCGACCCCCTGACCCCCTCCCGACGCCACTGCCCTCTTTCACCAATTATATTTCTTTTATGTTTTGACCCCATTGTTCAGTTTCTGGAAAAAAAAACAGCACTCTCACAGTTACGATGTAGAGGGGGAAAATGTTATCACTACCCCCTTTGCAGACGAATTTTGTCTTATCACTTCAAATAAAAGAACTCATCAAGGCTTAATAAACGAAATTAACTCCCTATCATTATCTTGGGACTCCATCTTAAACCGGCTAAGTGCCGTTCCCTCTCCAACGTGGGAGTTGTGATGGAGCTGGTCTATCAATTTGTTATGCATGATTATTTGATTCACCTGTTGTATAAATTAAGCTAATTATGTGCTGGAATAAAAAAGGGCTTTGAACGGGTGGCTCAAGGTCAATTGTTGAAGCCGACAGATCGGTGTATGATGTTATTGTTGTTTGCACAGGCCATGTTGATTAAAGTATGATTCAAGTAACTCGTAGTTGTTTGTCGTTATTTCAATGTACGGAATGGCATAATATATGGTGGAGAACCCGGGCAGAAATGTTTTTCCCTCATGGTTTTTTTTTTTTGTGTTTGATGTTTTTGAATGTGTTTGTGATGTTTTTGTCTTGTGGTTCCCCCTGCGTGGTCTTTAATTCGACTTGTCTGGGGTTTTCGTTTCCTTTTATTCCTTCCATTTCATATGAATTTTTACGTGTACTGATGTATATTTTTGATGAATAAAGGTGATATTTAAAAAAAAATTGTATGTACTAGCATGGTTAAAATCGTAATATATATATCATTTTAGGCAATGCCTGAAAACTTTATTAGGCCTAGCTAGGCCT
>NW_022744854.1:225-822 GCF_011630105.1 Anneissia japonica | reverse complement strand
CCTAGGAATTTAATAATGAATTTGGATGATATATTAACCAGTATAAATAAATACATAAGAACTTCTTACAATTTTAGTAAAAGTATTATAGGCATAAGAATATGGTAATATAATTATGCCTAATTTCAAAGTTCAAACTTAAAAAACATTCATGTGTTAGCTAATAAGTTTGAAAATATTATTCTGTATATTAATTACTTACATTGTATATTTTATTAGGTTAAAAGTTTGAATAAAAAGGCATCGGAAATTTACAGACGTACAAAATAATACGTTCTAATATTCTTTGCCTAAGCTAGTACTAAATAGGCCATGCGGCCGGGCATGCGGCATTCTGTCTAGGGACTTTCGTACTAAATGATTTATCAACTGTTCCTTCTTATATATTAACTGTTGTATTTATTTTACTCGTGCTCTTCTTTGTAGTTAAGGCCTATACATCGTTAAAATTATGTGTACCACACTTTGTAAAAACACAGACACCAATTCTAAAACAATTTTACACGCACCGTTGTCAAGTATTCTCATGTATTTATAAAATGTTAATACAGAGTTCACGCACGAACAATTTACAAGGCATAAGGCCTACTATACTGT
>NW_022744854.1:0-194 GCF_011630105.1 Anneissia japonica | reverse complement strand
CATGGCTCAAAAATTATACATTTATGTTTAGACATTTTAACCCTACTCCCTTTTCCAAATCACTTCTAAAGAATATTATTGTGATTTGTTATTCTTATTTTAACTCTTAATAATTATGAAAAAATGACTAAAAATTGATGGTAAATAAAATTAATTCAAATGAATGCGTGTATTATAAAACACATTTTTAACTG
>NW_022744853.1:0-1927 GCF_011630105.1 Anneissia japonica | reverse complement strand
CGTCCAGAAAATGGTAATATTTTATGAGAAATAGTCTGTATTTCTAATTTTTTTTATTCTTTTGCGTGAACTAAAATTCATGCCAATATTTTTCCATGATTTGTAATAATTGGAGTAATGCAAATGAATATTTTCTAAAAAAAGTCAGTTTTTAGTGAAATTTTGCCGGGAATGGGGCTTTAAGATAATAAGAGTTGAACAGTATTTATCGGTCCTCTTTAAGATCTACTATTAACTAATTTGATTAATTAAAAATGAAAAAAAAACATTGTACTCTTGCAAACAAGTTTCGTGAGAGAAGCACATGAATGATACTATGGATGAATGTATACGTTTAATTTTTATTTCAAATCTCGCTTGAATTTTATTCCATTTTTTTACTATTTATATTTGAATAAAGGCCCAGGGGCATTTATTGTTTAGAATGTAATTTGTGCTGCCATACTTTTAAGATAACTATCGAATATATAATATAGGGTTTTTTTTACTGGCATACATTGCCTCAAATTTATAAAATAAAAAGAGTGAACTACCTTTAAGAAACACATTTTCACTGGCTCACTTGCCGACAACCGGGTACAATAATGCCAATAATTAGTTGCCTGTTTTGTCTAAAGAACTATGCTAGTCCTTCTAAACTTAACATTTCAACGATGTACATGTCAAGTATGTCAAGTGTATTTTTCTTCGTTATTATACAGTAGTTCTGTATAAACAATCTCTGCACGCGATATGATCCGTGTAGATTGAGTCATTAGGTAGTTTTCGCCGCACGACGTTAACCTTAACTTTAACGTTAGTACCCACCATGCAACGCGATAGCTCCGCCCCTTTCTGTAAACAAATAAATACGCATGCGAAAACCCGTAACTAACATACGTCGAGCACGTAAAATCCTGAAATTTACGTACTCTACAACGCAAGATGAATAAATTATGACTACCAATTGCGGACTCTTGTACTGATTAGAACTGTGTAAATGATTAACTGAATATTAATGCTTATGATGGTGAAGATTTGCTTCAAAATGTACTTGAAAACAAGAGACAACGAGTACATTCGGTCATACACATTTATCAAGGCTTATAATAATAATAATAAAAGCTTTGAATCAATCACAACCCCAAGGTTTCGAGCACAAGACGATATCTCAATTAAATTGTCACCAATCTTAATTTCATTAATTGAACTTAAATTGTTATGAAATTGTCGAGATGACAACATTAGAAACTTATACTTTAAAGCACTAATTACATTTGTTTTAAACTAAATTTTGATAAATAAAATCGGTTCAATGCGCTGACAGTGTTAAGACCTTGAATCATATTGAAAAAAACATTAAAAACAAAAAATAAAAAATAAATATAATTTAAAAAAATAAATAAAAGATAAAATAAACAAGCCGTTTATGTAATTAAGTTAGACGGTGGCCAAAAATGACATAGGGCCTATTATTACCATCTAAGCTGTACTTTGAAAAGGTGTAGGGGTTAAGGATGCCATCCACCAATTTTTCACCAATTAATAGCAAATATATATACAATAATAATAATCAATTGTATTTACCTTTAAGAAAAACATTTCATTTGCTGCTCACATCTGCCGACAACTGCCGCGGACAAATCAACGATTCCAGCAATCAGTTGTCTGGTTAGTCTTCAGAACCGCGCTTTGCCTTCTGAAGTTTGCCTGTTTTTTCGAAATACTTGCCCAGATTATGAAGTAGGCGTTGTTCATTCGTCATTATATAGTCAGTCAATGCAAATACGATCAATTTACAAGGGATGCAATTGGCGTAGACTGATTTCATGGAACGTGCGTGCATAATTATTAGAAATGGTAATCAATTTATAATAGTTTATGACACCTCGGTACACTCATATATGCCGTAATAAACATTAACGAGCATCAATTTTAATTACCAAAT
>NW_022744852.1:0-1128 GCF_011630105.1 Anneissia japonica | reverse complement strand
GGCCTAGTCTTTTATTGGACGGAAATGTCAGTTTGGTCTCCTAAGGTTTATGTTTTTTACGAGTTTAGTTCATGCTTGCCGCAGGAGTGTGCGAGGCTTCCCGCCGATTTCCTGACTCCATCCTGCGACTCTACGGGAGACGGCACCTCTATTTGCACTTAATGTGGAATTGAGATTTTTTTTTTTAATTTAGGGCGAAATTACGAAATGTTACATTAAATGGATTTAAAGTGGATGTAAATTTACTGCATGCTGTTATTTATTAATATAACATTTCATGGTATCCAGACAAGTGATGTAGGCCTATTCCTTCTTTACCCGCCGACACAAACCGTTATTCAATAAACAGAAAACTGTTAATACACATCGTATGATGCGCTGGAAAATATTTTATGTAAGTTCAACAAAATGTATTGTACAGAAAAATTAAAATTCTTTTAAAATCACTATTTATTTTATAGTGGTCTTTAATTGAAGGGGAAATCCAGTTAAGTCCGCCAAACCCATGATCATTCATCTCTAAATAGAGGGAGTATTTAAATTGAGGAACAGCTAATCTGTTGTAGGAAAAAAGGCCCCGGAAAAAATGGCATAAGAATAACCCAGTAAAAATGGCCTCAAATGAAAATGATAACATTTTGCATTAAAACTGATGTTTAAAAAATACTTGAATAAAAATATCAAAATAAATAATTAAAAAAAAAACAAAAAAAAAAAACAGCACGCATAACTTTCATTACAAGACAATACATGGAGTATATATTTGAAATTTGAAAAACAATTTGTCTTGGAAATATTTTGAAAAACGACGCGATTATTTATTTATTTATTGAACTATATTTCAAAAGGGTAGCATAAAACAGTAATGCTGATTTGAACGTATTAATACATTTTTTAATTTTAAATGCTTTAACGCCACTACACCTCTTAGGCTTTGTAATGGGTATTATACAAGAAATGCCGATTCATTAAACATTGTACCTCCAAAAGTAAATTTAAATATAACGAAGAAACTTCGCTTATGTATGCTGGTGCAAAAATTTGAAACACTACCTCAGATATTATAAGAATCTAAATATTTAATTTCAAATTGAAATATGAAAATAAAAATTATAATTAATAAAATCT
>NW_022744851.1:0-954 GCF_011630105.1 Anneissia japonica | reverse complement strand
TAAGTTATTTTATAGGCATCAAGCTACTGTAATATGATTTCATATTTGTTGTAATTTCCAGTGGCAGATCCAGGAATTCGAAATAAAAGGGCCCAGGGAGGGTACTTTGACAGATAGAAGATCTGTACTACCTCAGCCCCACCATGGTTGGGGCTGAGGTAAGAAAATTTGTGATTATGGCACCTCTAGATGGCCGGAAATTGCACTTCCAGACATAAAATTTGAATATAATTATCTTTATATCTCCATTTTTTTATTGAACAATTTAGGAGGGTCGGGGTGGGCCGTCTGGGTCCCCTTGAATCCGCCACTGGGTACTTCAGCAGATTGAGAATCTATACCACATCAGCCCCACCATGGTTGGGGCTGAGGCAAGAAAATTTGTGATTATGGCACCTCTAGATGGCTGGAAATTACACTCTTAGACTTAAAATTTGAATATAATTTTCCTTATAATCTCCATTAAAAAAATTGAACAATTTAGCCTCCTTTTCCCCCCGATGGATAAAAATTACCCTTCTATTTAAGCTAAGCTCGGAAATGATACTCCAACTGTGGCGAGTCCACAAAGTCGAAATAGAGTGGTTCCAGGGAGAGTCTTGTGTAAATAGAATGTCCACCCGCCTCAGCCCCACAACTGTTGTTATTATGATTATGGCACCTCTAGATGGCCGGAAATGGCACTCTCAGATTAAAAGCTGAATACATTTTTTTACTCAATACAGTTTTACAACCTATAACACATTAACTACAGTGTACTGTAAATTCTGTAGTTAACCTTCAGACAACTTTATTTAAAAAAAATGGCCTAATTAAGTATCTTATTGTTTTCGTTAAATTAGAGTTTAAATGTGGTTATATTACGCTGGTTTGAAGGTTTACTATAAGCCAATCAGTTACAATTTAAACTATACATCTTCATGGTTAGCATAAAGAGAACTGGAACGTCGCTCC
>NW_022744850.1:0-607 GCF_011630105.1 Anneissia japonica | reverse complement strand
CCAGATTTGCTATCATTATCCACCACCAACTAAACTGCCTTAAAAAAATTTTTTTTTTTAAACCTAGCTCGAGTGGGAATCGAACCCACGACCTTAAATAATAAATACATTAAAAAAATAAATTAAATAAATAAATACATTTAAAAAAATATAGTCCTGTGTTGGAATCGAACCCACGATCGCTGAGTTTACTACCCTCATCCAGCATGACTAAACGGAGGGAGGTAAACCGCGGCCCTAGTACCACACCAAGTACCTGTTAGTCAACCTACTAGAAACAATTCTTCTTATATATAAACTACAGGTTAATATTACGCATGGTCATGGTGTCAAAAAAAATTGGCCGTGGGCCAAGAGGGTTTATTTTTTTGTCTAAAAATATATAATAAAATTTATAATAGATTTATGATTGTTACCATCTCCATAACTTACACACTTTTTTTAAATAGACAAAAATGTTGGAAAATTCTTTATGGAAATTAGAAAAATATAGATCAATCATGTTACGGGATTGAATGTATTGTACTCGTTGATGACGTCGCGATTGCGAATTAACAACAAACAACAACCTTTCATGTCCCAGCCTAGGAACCAGTCAATTCGAGCA
>NW_022744849.1:0-1578 GCF_011630105.1 Anneissia japonica | reverse complement strand
TTTTCGGAAATAAATACCATTTTATACACATGTGCAGATCGATTCGCCAGCAGCGAGTCATCGCCGCAGCAGCAGCGAGTCGCCAGCAGAGAGATGTCACTGCAGCAAAACACTATTGTACACGGTACCAACGCTGTTCTAATATAGACAATGGGTCGTGCTCATATTATTTGTTTAGACAATGGGTCGTGCTCATATTACTTGTTATATTTTTATTATTCATTATTTTCACTTGACTCGCATAAATAATTTTGTTCGAAGAACATTTTATGCAGTTGTACTTCGCAGCACTTCACTTGCAATTTGCAATTTCTAGTTGTAACCGTTGCCTAATAGATAGCACATTCTTTGAACTGTTCTATTTTCTCTATGCTTTGAGGCATTGGCCAGACATTGGGTATTCTTCGGGCTTCCTGCAGTTGCATCCTTTGTTGGTTTGCTAATTTGTTTTCTTGTTTATGGTTGCTTTGTTGTGATCATCAATGGTCTGTTTGAGGTTTCCAGTGCAACTGTACCTAATTTACTACATAAATTAAACAATTTATGTAGTGTGTGATTTTGTGGTAATGCTTGATCTAAGCCTCGAGGAAGGTTTCCCGACATCGATGGAAACACTCGTGCTGTACGGTGGGTTATACCAAATTATGTTACGTTTGCGGGATTGGCTGTACTTCTCGTTTTTGGGTTCTTGCGGTGGTGAAAATTTGAGCTTATAATCGTATCCGCTTTTATTGAGGGCCTGTTGGTAAAATGGTGCTGCGTCATTGAATGATTGCTCGTCGTACGAAATTTCTGAGAGGCGTCTATTTATTGATTCTGGGATATTTTTGAGCATTCCTGGTGGGTGATTGGATTTTCTGTGGACGTATAGCGGCGTGTAGTTGGGTTTTAAATATGGCATATACTTTCCGGAATTTAAGTTCAATGTGACATCAAGGAAGTCTACTACTTTTTTATTGGCTTCGATTGTGATTTTTAGGCCGTGATTTTTTAATCAGGGGCAGATTTAGAGGGGGTGGGGGCTAAACAGGCTTTAGCCCCCTCCCCCCTAAAATTGCATAGCCATTTCTTTTTAACTGCTTTTTGAAGGTCCAAATTAAAATATTGTTTATTGTTTTCATCACACACATCATATTTATGGGCTAAACATTTTACAGTTGTTTTTCAATGATAAAATAAAAATGAAATACGTTTTTTAACCGATCAGCGGACAAAAAACGTAGCTAAGAAAGCTGCTTTTGCCTTGCCTCCATGCTCAAATCTCGAAGCAAAGGCCGTTGTGTAGCGGTCTCAACGTTTGTATAACACACTAATCTTTTCGCGTCGCGCGGGTTTGTTCTTGTCTAGTCTTTTCGTGATTGCTTGCGGTCAGAGGTATTTGAATGTTTGTAAATAAACTAATAATAAACTAAAATTTTCGTGTCGAGCGAGTCGTTCTTGTCTAGTCTTGTCTTGATTGTTTGTGGTCAGAGGCAGGTATTTAAACGTTTCTATGATACACTAAACATTTCGTTTCGAGAGAGTTGTTCCAGTTTAGTTTTTTCTTGATTGCTTGTCGTCGGATACTACTACTACATT
>NW_022744848.1:312-636 GCF_011630105.1 Anneissia japonica | reverse complement strand
AACTCGACCGTTTGCAATCTCAATATATATTTACATCTAAATAATATCTTTAAAGTTAATTAATCATAAGTTACTTGGTTTATTTGTAGTAATAGGCTAATCACAAATATATATTATTACATAAGAAACAATTAAGCATTGAGACTTAATATCATCGTGTATTTGTATAATTAAGTTAACAATCACTTACAAAAATTCATGGTGTCCTATTACATTATTTGCTTGTAATTGTAACAAATGACGTAGTGATAAAGATGATGGACTGATGATGATAGTGATGATGTTGAATGCAGATCTTAAATTCAGCAGCGATAAGTTAAGATG
>NW_022744848.1:0-200 GCF_011630105.1 Anneissia japonica | reverse complement strand
TTTTAACGTTATATCGGTCCGTGAAACAACACGGTACGTCATCGTTGTTCCCCGTCTCAAATGAGCGAACTTAATCATCTTCATCGTCACTTTCATCAACACCTTCATTATAATCATCATCATTATACTCCGACATTAAATATTGAAGTCCGACACATAATTATCGTTATTTTCTATTATTTATTAAAAACTATCATTCG
>NW_022744847.1:0-829 GCF_011630105.1 Anneissia japonica | reverse complement strand
AATTGTATTTTTTATTGTAAATTAAAAGATCATCTTCATTTCTATTGTGGAACTTCCTATGCTACTGTTTTGGTTTTTTTTTTCCAACTGTCAGCAGCCTGTAAGTAGATGGGCACATTGAAGCATCAACGATAAGTTTTATATAGTTCTTCAGCTACTCAGTGATTTAATCATAATGAAATAAATGTACTGTTACCGACATTAACTACAGAGCATCAATTAATAAGTGGGATATTTGGCAGGAATTTGTATATATTGTATATAATTAAAATTTGTTACTCTTGGTATTAGTGTTGTGCAATTACTCGTAATTATATCTTCTTAGTAAAGTGGTTTCTCAAGCAAATTTTATTTTTTTATTTTTTTTTTTTTTAGTTAATGAACTGAATATTTAGTTATGTTAAGTGGGTTTCAAGACTGTTGAGTGTGAATTAATTATTATTTTTAAAAAATTAAGTCCTTTATATGAATATTTTTCTTATTTTGATTGGAGCATCATTGAGGTATAGATAGCAATAGACACTTGACCTTGTTTACTCGCATCATAGTTCAACTGTGAGGAGTGGTAATAAATTTTTTAAGAAGGGCATATACAGTATAATTAAAAGTATATTGACTTGTATGGAACCATGCTACCTTTTAATGTTCAGTAGCGAAAAGGAATAGTTTAAATGTGACGTTTTCTTTATCTAAACCCTCCATCACAATATGACCAGGGATGTAGTTATAGTGGGCGGGGCCACCCAGCCTTGAAGTTTTCACCTAGTTTAAAGCTAATTTCATGGCCTTCCACCCACCCTTTATTAACCCACTTTTCCATCCTTAAAGT
>NW_022744846.1:0-716 GCF_011630105.1 Anneissia japonica | reverse complement strand
AAGTTTTCAGTTTATTTTAAATATTTCAGTACATAGAAGAAGGAATATGTTTGGGTGTATTTGTTAGAATACAATTATTTAAAAACAAAAAGTAAAGCACAATAAAAAAATCAGTTGATTGGAACTGAACCACAAAAATTATCAGACCTGTATTGTAGACCTCTATTTATCAGAAGGTTGTTTAACTTAGAAATCAAATTTAAACAGTAAGTTTTTATGTCCTATGTTGTTGTAGGCCAATTTCATAGGGGTCTATTATATTTAATGTGGGGGAATGTGGTGCAGCGTGTAAAGCATTGGACTTCTGATAGCAGGATTGGGAGTTTTAGGCCGACACTCATCGCATTACTTGTGTTGTTGGGCAAGATACTTTACCTACTGTACATTTGCCTCTCCTCCACCCAGGAGTTCAAGTGGGTACTTAGTAGGTTCAAACACAACTGCGCTGATTACTATCTGCAATATTATAGAATTCTCCTCAGGGAGCTGAGTATGTGTTCCATATGTGTTTGATATCTTGACCGGGGTAATAATCAGTTAGCGTGAGCCCAAGGGTGTATCTTTATTTTTACCTGATCAACTTCTAAAACATGCTATTTATTGCTGATGTTTTGTGCCATAAAACTACATTATATCCAGTATAATGCAATAGGTACTCCGAAGAGGTACAGGAACATACTTGTTACCCATTTTGTTGACAAACGTGAGAAGTACTG
>NW_022744845.1:0-747 GCF_011630105.1 Anneissia japonica | reverse complement strand
GTTGTCGCAAGAGTTAGTTTGCCTCTTGAATTTAGATCGTACTAATATATCACGAAGGTTAAATGGTCTGCGATAGGCTATGAAAGGTGTATCCGGAAAAACAGACCTAAGACGTTCTGTGGTCTGTAGAATGGGCATATGTTTCTGAATTATAGCCCTTAGTGGTGGTAACCTAGGGTGATAGGTAGTGACCAGTGGCACTCTGGTCGATCGTTGACGTGCTTTGTATGTCAGTGTTTGAGCACGAGGTATGTCCTTTGCTTTTTTATAGCATTTTCAATGGGTCCTCGATGATAATTTTTTATTCCAGAAATGTCCGGATAGTTCTTCTGTTCGATTCTGAAAATCTAAATCCGAAGAACAAATGCGTCTCATGCGCAATGCTTGGCTGTACGGAATGTTTTTTGTACAGTGCGGGTGGTGACAGCTGCTGGGGAGCCGGTACATATGCTTATCCGTGGGTTTACGGAAGAGATCAGTTTTAAGTGCACCATTTTCCATGGTCACAGTGATGTCCAAAAAATCTACACTGCTTGTGGATTTGTTAGCAGTGAATTTGATTGTGGGATGAGCCAAATTAATGTTATAGGAACGTATCCAAACTCTCTTCACCATGGGTC
Source organism: Anneissia japonica (assembly GCF_011630105.1). NCBI lineage: Eukaryota > Metazoa > Echinodermata > Crinoidea > Comatulida > Comatulidae > Anneissia > Anneissia japonica. The sequence goes on along the minus strand of NW_022744845.1, from coordinate 127 downwards.
CAGATCATGAAAATATCATCAATGTAACGAAACCAAACATCTGGTTTCTTGGGCTGTAAGGTACAGGAAATTGGCCTCAAATTGTCCCATAAATAAGTTAGCAAAAGATGGAGCCATTTTCGTGCCC
>NW_022744844.1:0-1358 GCF_011630105.1 Anneissia japonica | reverse complement strand
ATCAGTGTAAAATTATAGATTATTTGTTATCAGTGAGAGTATGAATACATTCAAAAATAACCTTGGCAAACATACAAATGTTTAATATGATTATTTTTTATTATTGTTCAATAGTTGTAGTACTGAAGGTCCTCCACACATGTGGTGCTGATATGGATTTACCATCCAGATTCTAGAATATAACGAAAGCTTCATTAGCCTATTGCCATTGGAAATCCTTTTTTTTTCCAGGAAATTTTTTGTCCTACTTCATTGCTATTAACCGAAAGGTCCACTGATTAATCTCAGATAAGAAAGTATAATACATACTCCAAGTATTGAAATACACGCCATCGTGTTGGGATTCAATATTTCGACATTAATTATGTAATCATCAGGAATTGATTGCTATTACCATACAAGAAACTTTTATTGTCACTTTGTGAACAAAATACAAGTAAAATTCGTCGTTCCAATGCAAAATAATTAAAGAAGTTAGACATAAAAAAGGACATAAATAAAACAGAATATACAATGATACAATTATTTACAAGAGTTGTCTATATATTGATCCCAGTGGCGTAAAGAAGAAGCCAGAGGCCCCTAGGCAGGGCCCTTCGGGCCCATAAGTCTCCCAGACGCTGGAGCCGCTCAGGTGTTTTTAGCGTTCCATGGCGTATTGATAATGCCCTTTGTACACATTCAAATTTGTAAGTTTGTCTATCGCGATTTGACCCCCAAAAAAGCATACTTATTTATAAACATATTACAATAAATACCAAACAAAACGAGCCAATTAAAATCAATAAATATTTATGAACATTTATTTTAACAAAACGTAGACTGGCGATAGTGATGATAATAGAAATGCTCCAATCACCCTGCAGACTTTGTCTTGGAAAAGGGCCTTTGATTATTTATTGTAAAAAAATACTGTTTTTAAATTTGTTGGGACCTCCTGGACCCCTGGCTTTAGCCAGTGAGAGCTCATAGCCTTTACGCCCTGAACTGTAGGCCTACGTGTGGATTAAGTTATGAATAAATTATTTTCTTAATATGTTTGTATTGCACTTTATTGGACGTATACTATTCGTAAATTATTTTGAACAAATGAGGTGAATAACATACAACATTTCTGGGCATCTTCACAAAATAAATTGATGTCAATAATTGTTTCAAGAAAATTTGATATTTTTCTATAAAATTATTATAGAAAATAATATCCCGACTAGTCTGTACATTCATACAGTATACTGTATTATTGGTACATTTAGGAATATGGCTTAAAAATTACAGTTACTCCATACCATTTGCCCAATTCACTTAAAATGTACACACAACGTCAGGTCCTCCACAAATATGCACGGATAGGCCTATGG
>NW_022744843.1:0-519 GCF_011630105.1 Anneissia japonica | reverse complement strand
CCTACAGATACTGTACTATTTACTAGGCCTATAAATAATAATCGCCCAAGGGGAATATCTTTTGTGTTCATTTCTCCTTAACGTTGTTTTTTTAATTGTTCTCTAATTCCTCCATTGTCTAAGTTCCCCTTAAGGTACAGGTAATAATAATAATTAATAATAATAATAAACATTTTAGCATTAATTACCTTGGCCTAAGGCTTGTAATGAAGAACCTACAGATACTATTTACTAGGCCTATAAATAATAACTAGCTAAGGGGAATATCTTTTGTGTTATTTCCCCTTAACTTCGTTTTTTAAATTGTTTTCTAATTCCTCCATTGTCTAAGTTCCCCTTAACGTACAGGTAATAATAATAATACTTATTATTATTATCATTTCGGCATTACATGTAATTAACTTGGTCTAGCCTTGTAATCAAGAACCTGCCGATTGCTATGCCTAATATATAATAATAAAACTAGCTCATTTTTCATTCATTTGGTGCTCTGCCATTTTGGCAGGTCTTATGGCATCC
>NW_022744842.1:0-543 GCF_011630105.1 Anneissia japonica | reverse complement strand
TTTGTTTAAGGAATCTATAATAAACATCCACCAGGAACCTATTCCATTTCTGAGTTTATAGATTTTCGTTTTTGGCCCCGAAAATAATGTAAAATATTGTACAATGTAGTAAGGCCTACCATTTTATTAAAGTAATCCATTGTACCATCTTGGAGTCTAGGTTTCGGGTCGGAGTATTGATTTCTAATCTATTATCACACAGATACAGACACTTGACTGTCATAAAAATACGTAGTAAAATATACATTGAATACATTGAATTTTTACTAAATTACAGTAATTTATATTAAGACTATTTTGCTCCTACGGAACACTCTTCCAGTCTAGCTTTCTGGGGCTTGAATAATGAATACGCGTGGAAGTAAAAGTGCCAGTACTTGAAAAATGATCATTTCAAAATAAAAAATAAAAAAAACCTCAGTAGCCTAGGCATATATATTTAAAGTTTAAGTTGATGAAATTATCATCGCTGACACATTTACACATGCTTTCGTGCTTTGTTATTAGCAAATGTTCACAGCGGACCAAAACAAATCTCCTTAT
>NW_022744841.1:0-817 GCF_011630105.1 Anneissia japonica | reverse complement strand
CTGCATTGAAGTGTATTGGTTTGCGTTGTTGTGTTGGTGCCCTCATCGTTAGTAAACTCGACAAGCCAGTCAATTTACACCTTCCATTTGAGATTTTTAGAATTAGTAGACGGCTAGACGCTCTTGGATGACATCTGAAAAGAAGTTAAGCTTAAAATAGAAAGTGTATGTTTTACGAGAGTAGCCTACTACATGTAACATGTATATAATAGAAGCACACACACAAGACAGGTGACAATATTTTGACATTATTGCATAGGCAAATTATTTATTTATTTATTTATTTATTTATTTTTTATTTTTTATTTTTGGTCTGACGACCCAGTCGTGCGTCGGAAAGAAGGAGGGTCCAGGTCTGTCCGACCCCAAAACCCCCGCTGGTGCAGCCCATGTAACCATTTTATTTCCAAGTGTAGAATGTCAAAGCAGTACATTAGAATGATGTCTTTACATGAACATATGAGATGCTGTGAGCAGCATCGCTCACTTACTCCGACGACATAACCTTTATTATTATATTATATTAATCAGTGCACATTATCACAATGGAACGTTATCTGGTATTCCTTCTAGCAATGCATTCATTGAAATTAAAACTGTATTTCACAATTCAGGCAATTCATGTAATTTTTTTTTTATCCAGATAAATAACAAGGTAATCAAAAAGGATCAGAAGAATGAGATAAATGCAGAACGAGCACTGGATGATTTTAAAACAATGGCTTATCTAAAAAGAGGTAAAATGAACGGTTTTCCTTATTTCAGTTTAAATATGATTGTCAACAGTGCCAACGAACGCTATAGCTGTATCCATTGG
>NW_022744840.1:0-1107 GCF_011630105.1 Anneissia japonica | reverse complement strand
TCTATTATAAACAATCAGGACGACTTCAATAGAGTGTACTATGGAGATATACTATGGAGAACAATTGTCCAACGTGTGCCACTGTTACGAAAGTGATATCCATTAAATTGAATTGAATTGAATTGAGGGCGCCAGGCCTTACCCTTTCCCAGAGCCATAGATAGAGAGAGTTTGGCCAACTCTGTTTCACGGGATTCGCTATACGCGCGTGTGATTGGGTAGATCGCAATCACATGACTTACACCGGCCATGTTGTCACCAAAACAAGACGTTAAAGCTATACGCTGTTTGGTAACGACATGGCGTCCAAGCGCCAAGTTGGCCAAACTCTCTCTATCTACGGCTCTGCCCTTTCCCAGAGCCATATATAAAGAATTGTGACATTCCGCTCCTCGGTTTGCGAAAGTCACGTGGTACACACCGTCCGTTTTTGTGTCGAAATCTTCCCGATGAACACATACAAAGTATGAGTTAGGTATATTACATAGTATTTTCACATGTTCAGTTGCATTTATGATGTTATTAATTAATAACTATTTAATATCAAAAGCGTGATTAGAATTTATCTTTAGAATTCGAATACTTGCGCTTGTTCACACGCGCTTGAAAATTAAATGCGAATTACATGTAGTTACATACAAATTATAATTAGAACGCAGATCGCGTTGGACAGAAAACGCGCGTCGCGTTGGACACGGAATGGCTTCTCAATGTCGCTACTAGATATTTATTTGAAAAATACATTATATGAAATAATGTAATCGTTAACGTTTAAGAATATTTTATAATATTTAAATAATAAAACAATAAGATTAAATTATGTTAAATACAGACACAATGTATACACAGACCTAGTTGAGAGTCCAGTTAAAACATGTAAATATGTATCGAAATTATATACTTATTTATATATTTATATGGGCCTAAATATTATGCGTAAATATGTATTTAGTTATTAAATTAAATTTAACGAAAACAAACAGAAGAAACATAGGAAGAAAAAAGAAAAGGAAATAAATTTGGAGCGACTGAAAATATTTACCGAAAATGAACAATAATAATCATTTTGTCATATATTTTGTGAAAATTTGGGGTTGGGGTTGGGGT
>NW_022744839.1:0-819 GCF_011630105.1 Anneissia japonica | reverse complement strand
TAAACACGAATCTGGCCACCACGCACATTGCTATGATGTCATCGTTTAGCTTGCTGTTTGTTGTTACAATGCAAATTGAGTAGACTGTTATTTTTAGCATCGAAAAAGTTTTTGCATAATATAAGGTCATGACTCTAAACACGATTCTGATTGGCCATCACGCTCACCACACCACTGCTTGTATTGTTCTGCTTTCTTTTGTTTGAGCTAGCAGACTGTTACGTATTTTTAACTCGTATTTTTATCGTGAAATGTTGGGGCTTTCCCATAAATAAAGGCTCTATTGTAATTTTCCGTAGTTTATATGTATTTCCGTAGTATTTATCTATATTTCCGTACGTCCGTAATTGGGCCGAATTTCTATATTTAAACTACGGACGTTCCGTAGTACTTGAGAATCCTGCACTTTCGATTCCACTCAGTGCATTATGACTTTGCGGTGAATTTCAATGACGTCATCTTTGTCTCAGCGTATCAACGTCCCAGCGTATCAGCGTCTCAGTGTATCAGCGTCTCAGTGTATCAGCGTTTATAAGACAACGATCCTCCTCCGATGCTCCCTACCTACCAATGAAAAGGTGTCATTTAAAATAATACGTACAAATGATTCATTTAAATTGCATATATTTTCTGTCATTTCTTATCTAAACCATATTCATTGTTTACAAAGTTCATAAGCGTAAACCAATTTATTTCCAGACGCGCGTCCTGTAAAGTTTGTCAACCACAGCTATGCGCTCCTTTGATGTTAAACGATTGTTGCTATTAACGATGAAAGCGGTCTAATGTCGTCTCTGGAAGACGGTCTAAATTTAGATC
>NW_022744838.1:0-520 GCF_011630105.1 Anneissia japonica | reverse complement strand
TTATGAGATATAAATCTACATACCAGGTACATTGCAAAAAACCTTAATAAACTAATAAAGTCATGTAAGCTAACTATCTGTAATTCTGTAATTTGAAACAAAATCTATGACTGGGATCAAAGGAACTATAATGTACTTTTTTACATAGTTCTTTTTCACTTGTTAATTATCACTGAAGAATAAAACACATTTCTAATTGAGAATGAATGGCCCATAGGTCATTAACGCTGGAATGCACTTAAATAATAATAAAAGATCAAAATCATATGATTATTTAGACAAGAGAAAAATACGAATCGGCATTCAACAAATTGGAAAATCATACTTAAAACGGTATTTAAAATTTTCTTCCTATTGTATTTAATTAATTAATCCGTAACTATAAAAAAAGGCAATATTCTATTAATTGCTCTTTAATATTACTATTGAATTTGGGAGCCCATTTTAACTAAACCTGCACTATTTTATATATTGGCAGTATCAATAAGAAAACAAATTTCCAAAGCCAATATCAGATTGA
>NW_022744837.1:0-500 GCF_011630105.1 Anneissia japonica | reverse complement strand
AATAGCAATTCAGCTGGCGCTTTATTCGTAGATCTATGCGGAGTAGATATGTAAACCATAAGTATCTTTGGTAACTCGCTTTGCCATACTTTACCTTCAGTTTTGGCATTTTTGATACATTTCTTAAAGTAGCGATGAAACCGTTCAATTTCCCCATTCGTTTTAGGGTAATAAGGTGAAGCAAGTATATGTTTAATACCACATGCGTTAAAGTATTTCTCAATTTTGGCACTTAACTGTTTTCCATTATCAGTTAAGACCTCATCAGGGTATCCAAATCTTGCGAATACCAATTGTAAACATTCAATAATAACATTGGAAGTTATCTCTTTTACAATAATTGCCTCATGGTAGGAAGAGTAGTAATCAGTAATTGTTAAAATATACTCTCTTGCTTTCAACATTAGCATCCACATTCGGCCAATAGTATTTATCGCGCAGAAATTGTTTGGTTCTAACCATTCCTTGATGTGTTTCATGTGCTAAGCTCAAAACACTTT
>NW_022744836.1:0-662 GCF_011630105.1 Anneissia japonica | reverse complement strand
TTGTTTTTATATTTTTGGATTCCTATATATTTTTAACTGGTGGCCACGGCTTAAAGTTTTATTCTAAACTTATTTTGGCCTCCTTCCACACACTTATTCTGTAATGTAATGTTGGTTTTACTATTAAGATTTTGTTATGTATGTTATTATGTTCATGTGTGTAGAGAAATAAATTTAACAAACAAACAAACAATGTATATCCACAGTATTATCTCCTTGCAAAAACTATATTTATTAATATCTTAGCATTTAGAATCACTACAAACTAGAATTCTGATGTTTAAAACTGTTTTTATGGTCAAGAAAATATACCATTTGTGACATATAATAATAATATAATAATAATAATATATAGGTCATTCAAGGTCATTTTATGTTAAATACCATATCAGAGGTCCTTATGATGTCCATTTTAGGTCAAGGTGATCTTACAGCCAAATTAGAAATGGCCATAAAGACATATATGTTTACTTTACATTATCAAATATTGACTCATCACCAGTTGTGACATGGTCAGATGATTATTATAATCATAAAAATAACTAATTAATGTCAATCAATTACGTTTCAGGTAAAATATTGTATGACATGTTAATAATGAACCTTTTCGAGTTTTAATAAAAACAACTGACCAATCAGAAGAGTAGACAGTGAACGCGGAA
>NW_022744835.1:0-620 GCF_011630105.1 Anneissia japonica | reverse complement strand
GCTTCACATACTGACATGGACTGAAATTTTTTGGGGGAAAATGGGACAAAATTGAAGCATGAAATGAAAAATAGAGCGCATAAGAGAATTATTATTAAATAAATAATATACCATTCCGGCGTTATTGAACTTGTCCAAACTATCATTGTAATGTAATTAATGCTAAATAATAATAATAATAATTTCAGCATTAATTACCTTTGGCCTAAGCATTGTAATGAAGAACCTACAGATACTGTACTATTACTAGGCCTATAAATAATAATCGCCCAAGGGGAATATCTTTTGTGTTATTTCCCCTTAACGTCGTTTTTTTAATTGTTCTCTAATTCCTCCATTGTCTAAGTTCCCCTTAAAGTACAGCTAATAATAATAATCATTTCAGCATTAATTACCTTAGCCTAAGGCTTGAAATGAAGAACCTACAGATACTATTTACCCAGGCCTATAAATAATAACTAGCCCAAGGGGAATGTTTTTTGTGTTATTTCCCCTTTGTCTAAGTTCCCCTTAACGTACAGGTAATAATAATAATAATAATAATAATAATAATAATAATAATTATAATAATAATTATTATTATTATCATTTCGGCATTACATGTAATTAACTTGGTCTAG
>NW_022744834.1:0-848 GCF_011630105.1 Anneissia japonica | reverse complement strand
CCATGTTATTGAAATTACACCGTAGCCTCGTTCTTAAATTAAAAACCCCTCAAATTAAAGACTACATTTCTGCAGTCCTTTGTTAATGCTTATCTTTATAAAAATTATCTTCCTAATTATTAAGACCACAGCTGCTAAAGACCAGGAAAACGCTAGTCCGAATTAGTGGTATTTCGTAATTGGAAGGCTCGAGACCTGTATTTTGTAGGCTTGCTCTGTATATCCAGTTGCATTTTAGTTTTATTGGAAATGGAAAATTGAATTTTAGAAACTATGTAGTAGTCTTCTACTGTACACTTTCTCATGCCACAAAATAGATGTTGTGGCGAAATGGTTAAGTTGTCGCACAGGCCAGTATTGAGTAAATGAGCTTTAAAATATGGGAGCTCAAAAAATTGCCTAAAAAATCCAAATTTTTTTTTTTCACTATAAATAAACAGTTTTGTATTATTAATCATGTCCCAAAGTATTAGTTCTGGAAGTGGCCAACGAATTGTTTATTTAATGTTATTTAGATAGTTAATTCTATTAATCAATGTATGCACAAATAACTTTGGAAGGCAATTACTCAAAATCATGTTTATCTTGACTGTAAGAGTGCTGTACTTTCACTTTCCAATAACTTGGGCTTGAAATGTCCAATTTGAATGAATGACCCCTCATTTTAAAGATCATATACTCGGGTATCTGAAAATACCAATAACTTGAAGTTTTGCTACAACTTAGCCATTTTGCCACAACATGCCATATTAATATATTACAAAGCAACTTCATATATACTTCATTTATATAGTAAATAATATACTTCCTCGAATCGGGATCTCAACAATTTCAAAGCATGGGTGTTT
>NW_022744833.1:0-538 GCF_011630105.1 Anneissia japonica | reverse complement strand
AGATGTTGCCTGTCAGTGGAAGCAATTCTATTCTTGCCCATCCACAGCCACCTCCACAGGGCTTGGAGAACATGAAAACAACATAAAATGATGTTAGCTTCTGGAAAAGCATTAGCCAAAGCCGTCCTCTCTGCCTCACAATCGTCGGTCATGATGATCATAGGTCCTCGCTGTCCTCGACCCTTAAAAGAATTCTCACAAATTAAAGACTTGTATAGCTCAAGTGCATCTAACACTGTTGATGCTGTTTCACTTGTTGTTATTAGACAACCGACAGGCAATCCACCAACACAAGTGTGTGTCATCATTAAAAACACTCGGCAGTTGTGTCGATCCATATTCCCAGATGAGTCCACAAACAGCATCTCTGCACTCTGCTCAAATTCTTGGGAAACTCTCTGCATCAATGGGGAAAATATGGCTACAGCAAGTTGGCTGTCATCTGTGGTTTTAATTTTAATTTCAGGTTGTTATTTTTCTTCATTGTGTTTTTCTACCCATACATTCAAATCAGTTAGCAACTGTTCCCCACCTTTAC
>NW_022744832.1:0-640 GCF_011630105.1 Anneissia japonica | reverse complement strand
GGTTAAGAAAGAGATAATGTCTATGTTAGATTTAGGTTTGATAGAGGTATCCCAGTCGCCTTACGTTTTTCCCATAGTGACGGTTGTTAAACCAAATGGGGACCTTCGTATTTGTACGGATTACCGCTTGTTAAACCAAATTACAATACCCGACCCTTATCCTATGCCCAGGATAGACGAAATAATCGACAGGGTAAGTGATGCCAAGTTTTTAACTACCTTAGACCTGACAAAGGGGTATTACCAAATCGGCCTTACCCCAGATGCGAAGGAAAAATCCGCCTTTATTACACCCTTTGGACATTTCCAATATAGAGTTATGCCCTTTGGAATGAGAAATAGTGGGGCCACTTTCCAACGATTAGTCGATCAAATCCTTCATGGCTTGGATGATTTCGCTAGGGCATATATAGATGATATCATAATTTTTGACAATGACTGGACATCACACTTACAACATATCGATGAGGTTTTCAATCGATTAAAAAGTGGGGGCCTCACTATCAAGCCTACAAAATGTCATTTCGGGAGACAAAATGTTACATATTTAGGATATGTAATTGGGAATGGTAATATAAGACCTAACCCGGACAAAGTAGAGGCAGTTAGAAATTTCCCCAGACCAGTTACTAAGAAGGAC
>NW_022744831.1:0-581 GCF_011630105.1 Anneissia japonica | reverse complement strand
CGACCCGCCGACCGACCTCCAGTACGCGGACGTCGAATAGACAGACGCGGAGTGCAAGGACGGACATCGAATAGACGGACGTGGAGTACACGGGCGGATGTCGAGTGCACACTCGCGTCCGCGACCCGCGGACACACATCGAGTACGCGGACGTCGAGTAGACGGACAGTGGAGTACGCGGACTGATGTCGAGTACACACTCGCGTCCGCGTCCCATCAACGTATCCCCGACCCGCCGACGGACGTCGAGTGTCCGCGATCCTCGACAGAAGTCGAGTACACGAACGTCGTCTCTAAATAGACTTCGAAAACAATTTTCTGAAATCGGAAAGAAATTGTGTCCGCGTTCCGACGACGGACGTCGAGTACACGGGCGCGGATCTTCGTCTGACGTCGAGTACACGGACGCGTCCGCGGATCTCCTGAGGACGTCGAGTACACGGACGCGTCCGCGGGTCTCCGACTGACGTCGAGTACACGGATGCGTCCGCGGATCTTCGTCGGACGTCTAGGTGCTCGCGACCCACCAAGGGAGTTGAGTAGACGGACGTGGAGTACACGAACCGACGTCGAGTACACGG
>NW_022744830.1:0-562 GCF_011630105.1 Anneissia japonica | reverse complement strand
CAGAAATGACACTTTAGGTAAAATTCATCATCATCACATCACCATTATATAATTATAGTCAAGAGTCTACAAATTCCTCATGATCTCTTATTAATTAGGAAGTTCGGCAACCATTGATATCTTATTAATATGTGTGATGTACCATTGAAAATAAAGCTTTAAAACATTGTCTTTAATGTATGTACTTCCTCAGCCCCACCATGGTTGGGGCTGTGTTAGTATTAATAGTCAAAATGTAGCGCCAACAAATTTCTCATGATCATTTATCATTGATTTTCGGCAACCATAGAAATCTAATTATTGTCCAGGACAACTTAGGCCTAACTATAGCTTACTGTGCTTTATCTACTATAATAATTATGATCAACAAATCACAGCTTTCTTTTTCGCCTTCAGGACAAATTTCAATATTATTCTCTTCTATTATAATTACCATCGTCACTGCTGCTGCTGCTGCTACTACTACTACCGTACTTTATAAAAGTTTGTATGAGGATAAAAAAAACCAAGCTAAATCATACAATACCTCATTTCTGTATCTTAAAAAACAGGTTTTAAGTGT
>NW_022744829.1:0-1140 GCF_011630105.1 Anneissia japonica | reverse complement strand
AACCCGTAAAAAACAAACAAAAGAAAAACAAAACAAACAAACCCGTTGCATGCCCTTATATAGTCATAATGTGTCTATATATAGTCATGATATGATGTCATCATGACCATATTTAGGCATGTCACTTGTTTTTGTCAACATTTGGTAGTCTGGGCTCAAGATTTCGGAGTGGGAAAGGTACGCCCTCAAGAGTCTTTGTCTTTCCACAGTTCTCCACTTTCATGTGTTTTTTTCCCTATGTTTGTGCTGCATGCTTGTTTTGCTGGAAGGTATAAGATAAAATCATGAAAATTTCCACTTGGACAATTACCCCCTAGACAAATACGCTGGTCAATTATCATTGGACAATTACGCTTAATTATATAAATCATCTAGGGTTGTCCAGGGGAAAGAATTGTCTATTGTCCAGTGAACATCAGTCAGTCTGTTTATTAACGTAATAGTACCCTTTCTTATCTAAGTCTATTAACTACAGTGCATTTACTTATGTGATTACCTGTATCTGTTTATTTCATTTATTCTGTATATTGATGTACCGATAGTCTCTTTGTCTTTCTATTTATTTTGTCTGAAGCTCATCGACACCATTACAATACATTCCTGAGTATCATTCATCAGTTATTTTGTCTCCATATTTGAAATTAATTATTTAATAATAATAATAATAATAATAATAATAACAACAACAACAACAACAACAACAACGGCAACAATAACAATCTTATATAGCGCATTTTCAATTAAAAAGTTACACAAGTTAAAATTGACAAATCGAATCAAAATACATTAGAAAATAATTATACAAAAGCTTAAGATTACAAACTACCAAATTTAAATAGAAAATGCCCAAATTTAATATTATTATGCCTACAGTCTTCTATTCGCACTTTATTCCAAAATCATTTAATTATAATTTTTGTTCCATGTTAACCCTGGTTAACCTAATAAACTTCAGAATTGAAAGGCAGGCATCTTAATTCTTAATTCAAGCTACAGATCCACGCCAACAAGACTAAAATAATAAAAATGGACTTCTACCTGTTCCACTTTATGTTCCAATGGCCCATACTCAAATGAAATTTACTTTTACATAATGCTTTATCACAGGAATGGGGCATACCCGACAAGCTGAAGACACAG
>NW_022744828.1:0-701 GCF_011630105.1 Anneissia japonica | reverse complement strand
GAAAAGTAAAGCCTGTACATTTTCCACCAGATATTTTTTAGTAGGCCTATATAGTATACACATAAGGCATTAATTAACTACTTTGTGCATTTTTGTGTAGTCATATAAGCATCGGCACTGAGTTTCGAAAACTAATAACTATGACATTTTAAAATTACTTTAAAAATACACTACATTAGCATGTATAGACATTACATACCAGTAATTCTCGATAGTTCGTATACCTGTCTCTTATACACATCTAGATGTGTATAAGCACACACTTCATGGTAGATATTACAGGCTGTAGATTTCCCTACCCCAAATTGGTTGGCAATAGCTCTAAAGGACATGCCAGAGGAGAGCCGATATAAAGTAATCGCCAGTCGATGTTCAGCCATCAGCTTTTCTCATGTTTGTACACTGTTTTCCAATATACGGCTGCAGTTCACGAACAAGATACGAGAATGTCTCCCGATTCATCCTAAAATAGATGCATAAATAATATAAATTGCTACTAAATTATTCGAAATAAAAAATAAAAACATGTACGACATCAATCAGGCACATTTATTTTTGACATATTATTATGAAATTAGATTTCAATTTCAGTATTATAATGCTCTAAAAGGGCTAGGCCTTGGCCTCTGTACCTAACTAGTCCTAGCTTCCTAGCTTGTCTACTTTATTGCCGACGAGGAGGGGGAAACGTGCATAAGCAG
>NW_022744827.1:0-1772 GCF_011630105.1 Anneissia japonica | reverse complement strand
TTTTTTAACAAATTTGAAATAATTCCTATGAAATATTATATTTCAATACTAGCAACGGAAAATATTATGTCGGCCGTTTTTATGTGTGATAACAGAACATAAATCGAGGTAAGGCTAGGCCAAGCCTAGCAGCGCTGGATAGGCTAATGTTTTCGGCGCCTACGATATTTCTTCTCACGACCTATCGCAAAATCAAAATGAAAAATTCATCCGCATTTATTTTTTGTGTGGAACACAAAAATTTAAATTTCAGTCTTATTTTACATTTTTTTCATTCTTAGGAATGTCTAAATTCAGTTAAACTAGCAATTCCGTATTATATTTATAAATCTTTATAACATTATACAAAAATTAGATTTTTCTTAAAAACTGAAATTTTGCCGGGAATGGGGCTTTAACTACATTGTACCATTTTTTTTTGTAAAATACCATCGATATGATTATGTTCAACCGACCCTGTGGCTCAATGCATAATTGCATTGGGCCACAGGGTCGGTTGAACATAAATCATATCGATGGTATTTTACAAAAAAAATGGTACAATGTAGTTAACTATTTATAGGCGAAGACAAAGGAATAAATACCTAAAAAGTAGCGACCCTGCCAGGATTCGAATCTGGAATCCCCTGATTCGTAATGCCACAGGGCCGGTTATACAAGGTGAAATTAGGAGGTATTTTATTAAAATCGTACAATGTGGCTATAGGCTATACTACAGTAAAAGATGGGAAAAATATTAACAAAACAAAAGTAACACACGACCCTGCCAGGATTCGAACCTGGAATCCCCTGATTCGTAGTCAGATGCCTTATCCATTGGGCCACAGGGCCGGTTATACAACTTGAATTTATGAGGTATTTTATAAAAATCGTACAAGGTGGCTAATTATTTAGGATTACCAATAATGCAGGAAAAATAAAGGAGAAGTACGGTACCTAAACATCAAAATTGACAAGATGTATTTTGTATTTGGTTTGCTGCCATCGTTCGGCGGGAAAATTTTATAAATGGCACTGTTGAATACCGACATCATGTTTTACTTGATGATCTATATTTAATATTTCCATATGAGAAAATAGGTGAAATTGTAGATTATCATTGTAAACAATACTTAACTGCTGCATGGAGGTATAGAAAGAATACACTTAAAGATTTACCGCCCACCACTTAAATTACTAATTGTGAAAATTAAATGTATATATTTATCATTTTTTTACTGAATTTATATCTATTTATCAATTTAAATACTAAAAAACCTTATTGTAAAATTTAAATAAATTTACAAAACATCTCCAATGGAAACAGAATGATGATATTACTGATAATACTATTGTTATTACCTCTGATAATTTTATTTAATGAAACAATATTATATTAAAATTAATATAATATTAAGTGTATCATGAATTATAATGTCAATTGATAGATTTAATAATACTGTAGTAGTCTAGAATTAACACTCCATTTTAATTTAAGTATTGGCTGTGACATTATTCATTTAATACTTAAATTACCTTATCTTTATAATTATTTTCTTAATCGTCTTTCTTTTTTTTTTAAATCAAGTTTTATATGCTGTTTTGATTTCCTTTATTTTTGTATATTTTTCATTTTGTATTGTAAATGTGTGAACGCACCGTCTCTTAAGAACGTGTGCCACTGATTTAAAAGTGTATGTTCAATAAAGTTATGTTATGTTATGTTATGACGAAGTCAACACAGATAGATACAAACCAAAGTTGTCAGTTATTTCATTTGAAACCATTGTCAG
>NW_022744826.1:0-1126 GCF_011630105.1 Anneissia japonica | reverse complement strand
GCCGACTCGATGGAGTTTAATATCATACCCAGGGAAGGGCACAGATCTGTTTTGAAAGGTGGAGGAGGAGGGAATTTTGTGAGTCGACACCCACCTCAGCCCTACCATGGCTGGGGCTGAGGTGAGAAAATTTGAGGAAATTGTACCTCTAGATGGCTAGAAATGACACTTTTAATAAAATTCATCATCATCACATCACCATTAGCCAAAATGAAGCGCCAAAAAAAATTCTCATGATCTTTCATCAGGGATTTTTGACAACCATAGAGATCTTATTAATGTGTGTGTGTATACCATAGAAAACATAGGCCTACTTCAAAAACGTGATTTCACAACCACCTCAGCCCCACCATGGCTGGGGCTGAAAATTTGAGGAAATAGTACCTCTCGAGATGGCCGGAAATGACACTTTTATATAGTAAAATTCATCATCATCACATTACCATTATAGCCAAAATGAAACGCCAACAAATTTGTCATGATCTTTTATCATGAATCTACTTAATATCCAGGACAACTTAGGCCTAATTATAGCTTACTAAGCTTTAACTATATATACTATAGTATGATCAACAAATCATAACTTTTTTTTCGCATTTAACACAATTTTCCTCTCTTTTTATTGCTATTAATATTATTATCAATTATTACTATCGTCATCATCATCATTGTTGTTATTACTATTAGTAGTAGTAGTATTAAACAAACATGATCTTTTATCAGGGATTTTTGACAACCATAGAGATCTTATTAATGTGTGTGTAATATACCATAGAAAAAAAAAAAACATAGAAAAAAAAAGCCTAAAAACATTGTCTTTGAGTATGTACTTTACATAGGGCTACTTCAAAAACGTGATTTCACAACGTCCTCAGCCCCACCATGGCTGGGGCTGAGGTGAGAAAATTTGAGGAAATAGTACCTCTCGAGATGGCCGGAAATGACACTTTTATATAGTAAAATTCATCATCATCACATTACCATTATAGTCAAAATGAAACGCCAACAAATTTGTCATGATCTTTTATCAGGAATCTACTTAATATCCAGGACAACTTAGTCCTAATTATAGCTTACTAAGCTTTAACTATATATACTATAGTATGATCAACAAATCATAACTTTT
>NW_022744825.1:73628-76181 GCF_011630105.1 Anneissia japonica | reverse complement strand
GTGGCCGAGTTGAATTGTGGCCGAGTTGACTTGTGGCCGAGTTGACTGCAGCTGAACTTTTTGTGGCCGAGTTGATTTGTGGCCGAGTTGACTTGTGGCCGAGTTGAATGTGGCCGAGTTGACTTGTGGCCGAGTTGGACCGAATAGGCCTTCTAGGCCTTACCGGGCCTAGGCCTAGTAATACAGTAGTAGGCTAGCTGCACCTAGGCTTAGCCTAGTAGGCCAGGCAGGCTGCTGTGTGTGTGCGTGTGCGTGCATGAATGGATGGGAACAGGTCAAAACGGCAAAAAACCAAAAGGGCAATATTATTAGTCAAAACGGCAAAAAAACCAAAACGGCAACACTTTTAGAGACCAGAACGGCAATGAACCAAAATGGCAATAAGTCAAAAACGGCTATAAACGTCAAAACCCTCAATCAATAAACCAGTGGACCATAAACAGTAGGCAACACCGTTAATAATTGAATTACCGAAGCAACAATAATAGTTTGCTTAAAACGCCTTTTTTTAAATTAAAAGGTTATTGACCTCCTTGATTTCGCACCTTATTCATGAACTTTAAGTGTAAGGTGCTGTTTTAACTCATATTTACCTCGGTTTGATGGTTTTATTTTGACTGATTACTAATATACAAAAACCATATATATAACCATAATTCTGATTCAATATTTATTTTGGTATATCATCAGTTCAGTTTATTTCTCATCATCAAAACATTGTACAAAACAGATAAAACTCGCACACGGCAGGACAAAATAGTATTACAATAAAAGATGATGCAAGGATGGTCTATGAAAGTTTTCTTTAAGAAGTAAAACTTAATTCACAATGTGGCACTACATAAAACCAATTATAAACATGAAAGTGTACAATGATTAATAATAATAATAATAATAATAATAATAAAGAATAACAACATTAATAATAATAATAATTTAAATAATAATAATAATAATAATAATAATAATAATAAAAATAATAATAGTAAAATAACAACAACAATACAACATACAAATAGTATACAATAGTAAGAAAGATTGGGGGAACACAATTAAAATATATACAATATAAAACCAGTTTAACATTTAAATAATTAAAACCTTAAAATACAGATAATATGAGGCTAAACAATTCATGTCAAAGTAAAAAATGGGAAAGAGAAAAAAAAAATAATAATAAATAACACTTTATAAACGAAATAATTCGTCATGGATGTGTAAAAAAAAAAGAACAAAAAAAAAAAGATTCAGAAAATTATAAACTGCTGCCCGGTGGCGCTTCAGTCATGGCATTAAATGCTCCTTTGCCATTTTAATCTATGCCTATTGCCGTTTTGGTAGTTGACATTGCCGTTTTGGTCTGTTGCCGTTTTGGTACTAATCATTGCCGTTTTGGTTTTTTGCTGTTTTATCCAGAAACCGAATGAATGGGATGTGCAATGCCAGTTATTGTTGGTTAAGGAGGCGGTACGGGTAGGTACTGTAGGCCTAGGCTAGGGCACGTACTGTAGAAACATTATTGGATCCCTATCCGCTCTTTTTTTTTTTAAAGGAAGTGTATATTATGCCGGCGCCGGAAAATATGCCAAAATTGATGTAATTCTGGTCTAGTTCGTCTTCCTTTAGCTCTAGGCCAGCCTGCATTACAGTACATAGTTTATCTCTCCATCTCTCAGAGGAGAGTCCACCCACCCTTGCAAGCACTACAAAACGGCTCATTCTTCGCTACCAACTAGACTCGTGCAGACGCATTTATTAGCCGCAAAGCTTACCATTCCAGGCCGTGATTGGTTGATAAACACAATGTGGAATATACAGGTGATTTGCAATCTGATCAATGACGAACACGTACAGAGTGTAAAAAGAAAAGGACAGATTATATGACATGCATTATCTTCAAAATGCAACTAATATAACAAATTTTGGGATGATATATAATATGTACTCAAGCATTCCTATAATATTATTAGGTGTACATTCATGCACTTTTGTCAAACTTAACACTTTATGAAGTCAATTCCAATTTTTGACGAGTGTAAGTACAGTAGTTCAACATGGTTTTCTAAGAAATATATGTTCATATACTGTGCTATAGTAGTTATACCGTTGGAAAGGTATACAATTCTCTATTAAATTGGTATAATTTTTAGTGTTGAAAAAAGTTTCTCCTGACTGCTTCAAAAACATGCCTCAATTGTGACCCTCAATGAAACATACTTGTGTTCCCTGATTGTAAAACAGCCCAAATAAGCAATATATGACGACTTGTCTCATCCCCGCACTTGCCCTTTAATGCAATGCATGTTTTTCGAAATCAGTCTGACTCAGAGGAAACACTATTGTTTGTATATTATGATATAGTCTTGTTCCCCTTGTATTGTATCAGTCGTATGAAACAATACATGACATTTATATGTAGCAATAAAAATTGAATTGAGACAATATGATCCGAAACGGATCCGTCTGCAGATATTGGGATTCCTTCCAATGGATGCTTAGTTTATTTTGTCATTCTGATCGGATTTTCTCTACTGTTCCGTTTTAATTTTTAAT
>NW_022744825.1:66732-73615 GCF_011630105.1 Anneissia japonica | reverse complement strand
GGTTCACCATGTTCACCATGGATCATTCTAAGTCCAATTTACCATTCTTAGACGTATCTGTAAATTTAGATAATGGTAACATCACATCAACACATAAAACTCACAGACAACAATCGATACCTCGACTACAGAAGCTCACACTCAATGAGTCTTAAACGATCTACAGCCAATGCCTGCATCTCAAACGAATCTGCTCATGTCCATCTGACTATAACAAACACATCTCTTCTCACTGGCAAGTTTATGTCAAGTAACTACCCATTAAATGTAATAAAACCCAGATTAAAAAAGCCTCACATAAATCTCGCACTGATCTTCTCACATTATAGACCTAAGTTTAACAATGATCGGCTACCTATGGTATTTGACTATAGCCCCAGCATCCTGCAACTGTCATCTGGCTATAATCCCATATGAACCTAGCTACTATGTTTTATTTCCTGTCATTGTTTACTGTAGTTAAATACTGTAAGTCTTAGCAATTAAGCTGGTTCAATGGCACCGCCAATAAACTATCGCTTTAACATAATCATTTTGCAGACATCTTATCATGGTTTAATTGTAATTAATTCGCCCATTAACTTGTCACTGAACTTACATTTTGTGGTCCAATCAACTAATTGTATTGATAACTTGATTCTGATTGGTTTATACCATTTATTATTCTTATATAAGATCTCCAAAGTTTTCTCACTTTAACGTTGATGAAGATAGCAGGAGCTATCGAAATATCCGTTTGATTTTGTTATAGCTTAATAAATTTGTGTTCCGCAAGTCAACTTTCAATGATTGTACACCGTTTTTTCATTGCTTTTGCATTTTATTTCTCTTGGAGCATACATGCAAACCCAATCTTCAATATGAATATATATGTGTATATATATATATATACTGTATGTTTATATATATATGTGTGTATATATATGTATGTATGCATATGTATGTATATATATATATGTATGTATATATATATATGCATATGTATGTATGTATATATATGCATATGTATATGTATTTATGTATGTATATTATGTATGTTTGTATATATGTATATGTGTATATATGTATGTATATAATGTATGTATGTATATGTATAGTATATATGTGTGTCTATGTATATATGTACTGTATATGTATATGTATGTATGTATATATATATAAATATATATATATATATATGTATATATGTGTATGTATGTATATATGTGTATGTGTGTATATATATGTGTGTATGTATGTGTATACAAATATATATATATACATATATATATATACATATATATACATATATAAATATGTACATATATACATATATATATACATATACATACATATATATAAATACACATACATATATACATATATATGCATATAAACATATACATACATCAAGATCTGACGTCAGCCAAGAAGTTATTTAGCCTTTCTCAAACAATGTTTAACTAACAAACAAAGACAAAGGATATACGTACTGTAATTATAATGCGCCTTTGGAAAAAAAAAAAAAAAATATATATATATATATATATTTCATCACAATGAAATACTTCTATGCAACAAATTTCATTCACTCACCAAACTGTCTACTTAAATCATAAACCGCTACATATAATATATCCTCATAATTACAGTACAAAATATTTCAAAAACGTATGTACACAACAACCCCTACAACAACCATATTTCCTTTAATATCACTGTACACGACATCACACTTTTTCTACTGTTATGTGAACATAACAAAAAAGATCTGTGATGATGCATACAACTGCTATAACTTTAAACATTTTTTTTTTATGCTCAATACATGTAACAACACTTCACACAACCTCCACTCACAACAGCACTTAAAGATTGCCAGCTATTGTCAAGTGGGCTATTGCATCATTGATGCTCTCGTATTTTAAAATATATAATCTTATGAAAGAACACTTTGGTTTTGGGTGACAACATTGTAACCATTGTAAATTTTACAAAAATTTGCCAACTTGAAAGATGACACTTTCATTGTAAAGGAGAGGACATTATTTTGACACTGGGTAGTCAAGTACTGTATTTGCAGCAAATTATGAAAATATCCCTCTTCAAGTGATAAGAGGACATTAGTAAATCTTTGGACAAAAACAATACAGCATTATAACATTAACAATCAAATAGTATTGAATATCATTTTCAAACTTCACAAGTAGTGTTAAATGCTTTAAATCCATTTTATAATAACAAAATTAACATCCATTCAAAATATTTAATATTAATATAAACAGGAAAAAATTTGGACCCTATCAATTTTAGAACATAAGACTTGATATTTTCTTTTAATGTACATTTTACAATATGTTTATACAGTATAGTGAGAAAGTGTACAGGAGAGGACAATATATTTGACATTTTTACATTAAGGGAAGAACCAGGAATCATTTAAAAATAGCCACTTTCCCATTTAGACACTATCTTATTTCTTACTATTTTATACCACCTACTAAGTACACATAAATAAAATCTAATATTTTAATATTAATAATTAATTTATCAAGTAATTTAGATAATACATTATTAAATAAGTGATTAAAAAACAAAATTATTTTTATACATTAGAAATCGACGTAGGCCTAATTTTAATGCGTACATACAGAACAATGCGTAAAAATACAGAACAAAATTACACGCGTTATCTACTCGCACTAATTTTTCATACAAACGGAAAAGAACGTTCATCATCATAGCAGAACAAACAACAGAATCACATACACATAGAGTGATGCACTAGACATGATTATGTTCATATGATGATATTGTACATTTATACTTCCAGGTAAGACATTTTGTTTTAGTTTTGTTTTCTAAACATTAATTACCGTACTTGTGCGAATAAGCGCCTGGGTGCTTAAAATATTTTTTGCACATTCTGAGGGGCGCTTATTCAAACGGGGCGCTTATGAAAACAGAGTGGAAATTGAGGGGGCGCTTATGGAAATAGATGAAAATCGTGGGGTTCTTATGGGAAATTATTAAATTCAAGAGGCAATGTTTGAATGAAAAAATATTATTTAAGGACATTATGATTGTTGGTTAGGCGGAAAAGATAATCGTTCAGAGAACATGGCTCATGACAAAAATGTGTGAATATTTACATAACAGCAAAATATCAGGTGCAATTAGTGGTGGTGGGTAGTGGTTAGCTTGTTGGCCATCGGCCAATTGAGATTAGCAGTATGGCAGGATCATTGTATTTTTTTCTTGAAAACTCAGATGAGAATGTGCTAAAGGTCGGAAAAGGAAAAAGAGGAGTAGGACTAGGCATAGACAAATATATATTAGAGTAAAGTTGGAAATCTGTCTGTCCAAGGATCGGAGCTTTCACTCTGCAGCTCAAATCGTGCCCACAACCACAGTCCCAGGATTGATTGGATTATTGACTTGCTAAAAAGAAAATCTTATGAGGGGCACTTATTCAAATTAGAAGGGGCGCTTAAGGAAATTTTTTACGTTGGGAGGAGCAGTTATTGAGAGGGGCGCTTATTCAAACGGGGCGCTTATTCGCGCGAGTACGGTATTCTTTATTTAATATAAAAAGATTTTGGAAACCACTTAAGGTCCGATTCGATTTTGAATTATGAAAAGTGTAGGCTGTGGCAACGAGACCTCTGACGATAAGTGCCAAAAATTGTTTACAAAAACGTAATGCAATAATAGCATATTGACTGTTATATATTTTTAGAAAATATTTCAGCCGCTCCAAATATCTCTTTCCTATTCTTCCTTCTTCCTTTATTCTTTCACAATTTTTGCATTTTATTCATATTTTTCATAATTTTTTACACTCACATATAGTCACTTGTTTAGGCCTAGCCTAGGCTAGACCTCGGCTATGCCTATAACTATATTATTTTAATATACAATTTTATAGATAATATTAATTTAACATGGACATAGTAATTCATACTTAAAACAATACACTAAATTTAAATGTTAATATAATAACATTAACGAAAAAAAAACAATAAATAAAAATGTGTACATAGTATCAGAATAATAAGATTAATATTTTCAATCTTATAATCAATTTTATATAGCCGGAGTTAGTATTGTCCTAGGCTACTATGGCTAACGACAGGTACGCTTTCTCCAGTAATAGAAGGCTTTTTCTATGAATGGAATGACCTGTACGAAACACAAACTCCTGTAGACTAAACCCAGTACCATTACGATTTTAATCGTGCAAGAAATATCCTCAAAAAAATGCCCTCATTTTTTTTATATTTGTCAAAACCTATCAGCAGTGCAAATGGTAAATGCTATATTTAAAATTATTTTTAGCCCATTTTTTATTCATATTTGTAAGTTGTTTTGTGAGTTGTCAAAAAATTATGTCCTCTCCTATTCATCTCTCATCTCTCTGGCATCCTTATACCAAAGAAAATGAACAGCTGCATATATGTTGCACTAATTTTAAGCCTGTTTTTTTTTTTTTGCCCTTAAAAATATATATGGATACATAAAAGCTTCTCAAAATATTTTGTCAGTATAGAGCATTTGAGTATGCTGGTTATAATTGAGGTAAATATTTTACAATTTCACTGTCAAAATGTTG
Source organism: Anneissia japonica (assembly GCF_011630105.1). Classification (NCBI taxonomy): domain Eukaryota; kingdom Metazoa; phylum Echinodermata; class Crinoidea; order Comatulida; family Comatulidae; genus Anneissia; species Anneissia japonica. Next base: position 69,024 of record NW_022744825.1, on the reverse strand, counting down.
TTATTTTTAACTTTTTTCACTAATTCTAGTGATACTCATTTAAAAAAATAAGAAATCCTTAACAGTAAGTACTAACTTCTTTTATATTTTTATTTAACTGTTTTATTAGCACAGTACAACTATTTTTATACTGGGTTACGATGGGCTATGGGTGTGTTATATTTAGGAATAGAAAGAAATCCTGAGGTTTTTTTTAATAAACAGGCAGCTGGGTCAAATAGTGTGATTTTGAAAAATGTTCCCTGATTGTGAAACAGCCCATTTGAGGCATGTTGTGGCGAAATGGTAAAGTTGTTGCACAGTCCAGTATTGAGTAAATGAGCTATAAAATATGGGAGCTCAAAATATTGATAAAAAATCCAAATTTGTTTTTCACTATAGGTCAACAGTTTAATGTCTTATTAATCATGTCCCAAAGTATTAGTTCTAGAAGTGGTTAACAAATTGTTTATTTAACGTTATTTTTCATAGTTCATTCTATTAAACAATGTATGCACAAATAACTTTGAAAGGCAATTACTCAAAATCCTGTTTATCTTGACTCTAAGAGTACTGTACTTTCACTTTCCAATAACTTAGGTTTGAAATGTCCAATTTGAATGAATGACCCCTCATTTTAAAGATCACATACGGTACTCAGGTATTTGAAAATACCAATAACTTGAATATAAATTTTTGCTACAACTAGCCATTTTGCCACAACATGCCTCATTTAACCTGAAACATTAACCTGAAACATTAACCTGAAACATTAAACTCTCCTACTGTATTCATCTCTCTGGCATCCTTATACCAAAGAAAATGAACAGCTGCATATATGTTGCACTAATTTTTAGCCTGTTTTATCAAAAAGTATTGTTTTAACCTGAAACCTTACACTCTCTTATTCATCTCTTTGGCATCCTTATACTAAAGAAAATGAACAGCTGCATATATGTTGCACTAATTTTAAACCTGTTTTATCAAAAAGTATTGTTTTTTTTTTTGTTACCCTTAAAAATATATATGGATACATAAAAGCTTCTCAAAATATTTTGTCAATATAGAGCATTTGAGTATGCTGGTTATAATCGAGGTAAATATTTTACAATTTCACTGTCAAAATGTTGTTATTTTTAAACTTTTTTTCACTAATTCTAGCGATGCTCATTTAAAAAAATAAGAAATCCTTAACAGCAATTACTAACTTCTTTTATTTTTTTATTTAACTGTTTTATTAGCACAGTACAACTATTTTTATACTGGGTTATGAAGGGCTATGGGAGTGTTATATTTAGGAATAGAAAGAAATCCTGAGGTTTTATTTAATAAACAGGCATCAGGGTCAAATAGTGTGATTTTGAAAAATGTTCCCTGATTGTGAAACAGCCCATTTAACCTTTCTTGAGTTCGGGAAAAATACATAAAACATTTAAAAATGTTAGATGTAACGACAATTATAGAAACAAAACATGATATGATGAGAAATCAAAATCAGGTGAAAACGAGGCTAATCACTTTTTTTCAGGAGCTTGAAACTCATTAATATTCATGTCAGTCTGTCAATTTCGGCAAGCAGCTGATCAAGAAATAATCCCGATGATCGAGCGACTATCCTATAGACAATTAATATAGTGTGAAGACGCAAGTTTTTGTGATCGTTATACGTATGCAGTAACATAGAGAGGGCTTAGTCGACGTCAATTCAATCATGGAGGAATACTGTAATTCAATTGAATTAATAATGTATATCAGTCCGATGGCAATTGTTTGTATATATAATTAGGCCTACACCTATGCAGGGGGAGGGGCTTAAGCCCCCCCCCCGTCGGCCAAAGCTCGTCGGGCAGTTCGACCAAAAGAAAACAAAAAATAGGCCTAGTTTTCCCATCGCAGCCATTTCCAGCCATCTAGAAGTCCCAATTTTTAAAAATAAACCTGTTTTGGGAGGAGGGGACATCCCCATCCCATACCCACCCCCGGCTTGGGCCTTTGGCCCTCAGATAACGCTGCGCACTATAGTTACATCCATAAATACTTAGCCCCCCCCAGGCGGACATCTTAGCCCCACCATAAATAATATCCTAGAGCCGCAACTATTATAACTATAGCTATGGCTATGCCTACGTTAAACACAGTCAATGCAAATTTTCCGTTAGGATGTTCACCCTCTGGCTGACTACTACCGGTTCTCTTCAACTTAGCGGTGCGATCTTTCTTGTTGAGTACTACGGGAGGTTGTTTTGATCTGTAACCACGTGACTGGATATTTGCTGACGAACTGCAAGAAAATGAAAAATAAAATGGGGTTAA
>NW_022744825.1:61821-66499 GCF_011630105.1 Anneissia japonica | reverse complement strand
ATCAGTTTGGTCAAGCCCCCCCACCCCCCCATCGGCCAAAGCTCGTCGGACAGCCGGAACAAAAAAAAAAAAAAAATAGGCCTAGTTTTTCCATCACAGCCACTTCCGGCCATCTAGAAGTCCCAATTTTTTTATAAATCTTGTTTTTGGAGGAGGGGACACCCCCTCCATACCCACCTCCGGCTCGGCCATTCGGCTCTCAGATAACGCTGCGCACTATAGTTACACCCATAAATACTTAGCCCCCCCCCCCAATCGGACATCTTAGCCCCACCATAAATAATATCCTAGAGCCGCAACTATAGCTATGGCTACGATAAACACAGTCAATGCAAAATTTCCGTTAGGATGTTCACCCTCTTGCTGACTACTACCGGTTCTCTTCAACTTAGCGGTGCGATCTTTCTTGTTGAGTACTACGGGAGGTTGTTTTGATCTGTAACCACGTGACTGGATATTTGCTGACGAACTGCAAGAAAATGAAAAATAAAATGGGGATAAATCCTAAAGAAAGTAAGCAATCTTTGGGATTAAATTATTACAAAAATAATGAATGTTATTGTTAGGGGTACTATTTCAGAAAAATACTCACATATATCTAATAAACAATTAAAAAGAATTAAAGTAAACTAATATTTAATCATATTCTCAGAATAATTTCTCTAGTTAACAGCATCAGTGGCAAATTCCCGGTACGATTAAAATCAAAACTGTAATGGTTTTGTCTACAGAAGTTTGTGCTTCAATCAGGTCATTCTATTTTTCACCCCTCTCCCATATTTAGACAAAGTAAAGGCCTGTTCACACTATGACAATAAAATAGTTTTTACTACTACGATTTTATCGTTTTCCCATGATTATGACATATATCATTTGATATGATTTATGAATATATGTTTCATCGTATGCATCATAAGTCGTTAAATCCTGCTCTAGTGTGAAAACATCATATTTCTTTTATTTTCTACAGTATGTGAAAATTTTTTTTTTTTCATTTTCATTTTCATTTATCTATGCTTATGGCACCTAGATGACTGGAAATGGCATGCTCAGACTTAACTTTGAATATAATTTTCTTTTTTCTTTTCCATTTTGCTTTATAGTTTTGAAAAATTAAGAGGACCCAGGACGGATGGGTCCCCCTTGAATCTGCCACTGGGAATATCAAAACGTACCAATATGAGGAAAAGTGTTTATACGTAGAAATATCACTTACGACTGTGCTTTTGATGCAGTTGACTTAGCTGCTGTGAGTAAATTAGGCTTTTCGATAGGCTTTCGTTTACGTGATGCACCCTTTTCTTGCGCATTTTTTTTAACTTTCCCTATTGATGCAGTTGACTTAGCTGCTGTGGGTAAATTAGGCGTTTCGATAGACTTTCGTTTACGTGATGCAACCTTTTCTTGCGCACTTTTTAGAACTTTCCCTATACGATTTTTAGGCATCACTCTTTGGGGTTGAGGTGTGACTGTTCTATGGAATAAACTGACCAAATTTTCTTTATTAGATCTGTCGACATCATCAATCATAACCTGTCGCTGTAAAAAAAAAAAAAAATTAAAATATTTAAAGGGTGTCCAGATAATTGTTTTCATGAAAATTAACTGATGATTATTATTAAAATACAGACTAAAAATAACAATTATTAATTAATTTAATATTTAGATGACCTCAATAATATAGGCCTATAAAATTTCAATTAATAATAAAAATTTCTGGCTTTATTACAAAAAACTGAATATTAATATTTACTGTATAAATTAGGCAGTGGCTAGGAATACGGTACTGTACGCTATCGCAGTAATGGTGAGTGTTCCTAGCTGCTGCTAACTCCAACCTTTGTCATTACCAAGATAGCGTAGGTACTGTACTGCACCTCAAGACCCATGCCTCATATTATAATGTAATACCCTTGCTGCTATTACAGTGATTTTAAGTGAAATAATAAATATTAAATATTATTCAACAGACATAAATACAGTACTGTATATTAAAATGTAAAAAATAATAGCAAAAGAGAATTAAAACTGAAATATAATTTACATCATGCTTGCATCATCTTTTAGACTTTATAAAACGGCGAAAAAAACCAAAACGGCAACACTTTTAGACCAGAACGGCATGGTCCAAAACGGCAATAAGTCAAAACGACAAGACCAAAATGGCAATGAAAGTGTACAACAATAAGTGAAAATGAGGCTAAATTGTCATAGAAGTAAAAAATGTGAAAGAACATTAATAATAATAATAATAATAATAGTATAACATACAAATGTAATAGTAAAAAAAGATGGGGGAAATCACAATATTAAAGCAGTAAAAATTTAAATAATTGAAACTTTAAAATACAGACAAAATAAGGCTAAACAATGTCTAAAAGTAAAAAAGCACGAAAGAAAAAAAAGAATAACAACATTAATAATAATAAAAATAATAATAATAATAAAAATAATAATAGAGATGATAAAACAACAATACAACATAAAAATTCAATAGTACAGTAAGAAGAAAGTGGATATATTTACGTCGCCGTAAACAAATCTGAAAAACGATATATTCACGTAAAATAGAGAGCGCATGCGCAGTCACACTTCAATAACCTGCATTATCGGTCACGTAAATTTATTGCTTTTGGCTAAATGTACGTTGGGTTCAACTTTCAGGACTTAAAATTAGCGTAAATTTTTACATGTTAAATTACATTAACTTGAACAAACATTAACTTGAACAAACATCGTATGTCTACGCCGAATTATGCAAATCCCAACACGCTGATTGGTCGACTTGGCTTTACCCTACCCTTAAAACCTAACTCTGCCTATCTTAATGCACTAAAGCATGACGTAAGATCGGCGTAGATGAAGCCACTTTTGTTTTAAACATATTTTGTTTTAGGCCTATTTTAAATCACAGGATTTTCAGTTAGTAAACAAAGAGACATACCTTTCCTGTTTTGCACACTAATCTACCAGACAATAATTCAGCTGCTCTCAGTTATTACCTGTTCTAGGCCTAGGAAAGTGTAGGCCTAATGCAGAACTAGGAAGGTAGACACCAACCAGCAGCATCGAGCATTGCTTTCGTCTCGAGGTAGCCTGTTGTTGTTGGCTGACAGTGTTTTGCGGAATGCCCAGCCAGAACAGAGAGACTGGCCTGAATAAATTTTTCAGCCACATAACATCAACAACGAAAAAAATGATACTCCTACCTGTTGTAAAATATGAATTAATGATTCTTCTGATAAGTTCTCTGGATTTAATAAATTGGATAATTCTGAGTCACTTTCTTCTGTAACGTTTGTCATCGTTGCGGCTCATCTGTAGAGAAAGCAACATATGGATCAACAAATCAGTGTGACCACTGGGAAAAATCATTCCAAAAATCCCAAGATTTAATAAAAAGTTAACAAAAAACCCCAAAACTCCAATGTGTCATAACATTCCCAAGATCTTGAAGGAAACTCATGGAGGTATTAATAACTTCATGGTAAACCCCAAGCAGTGTATTAATACCTCCATGGAAAGCCCCAAGTAGTGTATTAATACCTGCATAGTAAACCCCAAGCAGTATTCACGGTGAACAAAACAAGCAGGATATTTATGTCATAGACTTTTTTCATTCGTCTTTCTTTTCCTGCGGTGGTGCATGTTGAAAAGCAACGATTGAAAAGTAACGACTGGACGCAGGGTCCCAGAACGCCGCTTCAGCGGCGTGTGTGAAACACAACTCAGAGTCAGAAGTAGAACGTGAAATTTTGATACAGTTTCGTAGTCAGATTTGCGAGAAAAACTTCAGCTGCCTCCCAGCGGGAGCTGTAATTTGTATGGCAAGGAGATGGTGCTACCCTTAATTCGTATTAAGGGAATTTACGCCCACAAACCTTGTAGTTAATAATATTTTGGTTATAATAGAAAATTTTTATTTTTTTGTGACGTCACACTCACAATATAGTTAGCATGCATACGTCATAAGCTAGATTATATCACCATTTCCTGGCAAGGCAAACTTTCCCGGCGTGCTTTTTTCATGGATAAACAAACACCACTCCTTTGCACATGGATGCCTTGCCTAGCTAGGACTACAAGAGGCGCATTGTTAGCATTGTATAATACATCTTCAACTGAATCATTCTTAGTTATTTTATTTTTCTTATTTTAATTTATTTCTTTCGAAAGTTTACTTTCTATCACATATGATTGCACTGTCTACTTTTAGGCCTAGGCCTAGTCTTATTATGCCTCATTGTCCCCCGCTACACAGTACATCTGTAGGCTAGCCCCCCCCCCCCCCGCTACATTACAGACGTTTGCTAGGCATTTGCTAAGCAACACAACGTGATTGCATCTTCCTTCCCAGGTGTTCATGTAACATTTGCATGTTGTTAGCTAACCAGTTGTGTGTATTCCTTTGTGGAAATAAGTACCGCGGTGTACTCATTGGCTATGTTCTCACCATAGAGATATTTAATAGCTCTATGGTTCTCACACTACAGCTAACGGTTAGCAAGATCCAGATCCTGCTAACCGTTAGCGTACGTGTGATTGGTTGATGATAGAGAAACGCGCTCAACTTGCTAACCGCCGGCGATTTTTTTTTCCGTACGAAACATTTACATGAAAATCCACTCGGGCCGTCTCGGCTGAATCGACCCGAAAATCTCATTGCAGAATTCAGGAG
>NW_022744825.1:52427-61752 GCF_011630105.1 Anneissia japonica | reverse complement strand
TGTTCCTCGTATCGTACTCACTCGAGTCAATCCGAGATGGCCCGAGTGAAGTTTCATGCAAATGTTTCGTACGGAAAAAAAAATCGCTAACCGCCGATAGCGCTTGCTAACCGTTAGCGGTAACCGATCGGGCGTTCTCACACAGGTGCTAACGGTTAGCGCTAGCGGTTAACTTCCGATCCGGATACTTGTATAGGGCTCTCGCGAGAACCCAGGCTGTAAAAGGAGTTTTATAAGTCAATCGTGACGTCATCACTGTAACTCCCAATGTTATTTGCCTATTCCCCAGCGTCTACTAATTTTTCTATTAGTGGACACTTGGCTTGATTTTTTTAGGTTCGTTTGCAAAAAAAATACTCATTTTTTTCGTCACCGCGAATACATCGCGCACCGCGATAAAAATTGAATTGTAATTGAAAATTACTTTCGTAAAACAAGCTTAATTAGAACCCCAAGAAAGTTACTTCAAATTCCATATTAAGTATGAACAATTAAGGAATTCATTGAATCAATGGACCTTCATAAACACAAAAAACTGAACGTTTAATAGGAATATTCTAGACCTATTTTAAAGACTCAAGGAACAAATTTAGATGTAGGCCGCCCGGGCCTCCTCCTCCTACTACTACTACTAGGCCGTAGCCCAGCCTAGTTATGAAATCGCACGATTTTACCTGCCTGCATGCACCGACCAAAAAGGACGTCAGTGACTGTATTCTCTCTTGAATGCTGAAATGTTTATTTTTTTTGACGAAAGTCTATTAAAATAGCATTACAAACAGGTTCTTTCTAACACAATATTTATTCAGCGTATCCGTACTGTACTGTTGATGTGTAGTTATAATTAAACACGTACTGCAGGAGGAGCAAAAATCAGCATACGCACAGCTAAATGTAAATACGCACAACGTATACTGATCATATCACTATAGCAACCGATAACTGCTACTACAACAGTTCGATATTTTTTCAAGCATTAAATCTAACCTTATAATAATTTTCCTATAGGCCTTAGTGTACTATGTTGAGCTCTACTAATTGCTTATTAGATTTGCGACAACAAGTAATCTAAGACGATATGCTAATTATCTATGACGTATTACACGGTTGGCCAGACAGACGATAAGCTAGTTCAGACTAGGTGGACAAACCCGGCTCAACTCACCGGGTTTATCCTCCAGCTGCCAGTCTGAACTAGGTGGCTTATCTCAAGCCGGGCTGTGTTATAGTAACTAGACCTGGCGTGCCACCGTGTTTAACTTTTCCGTTGCGGGGGGGGGGGTCTTGCATTGACTTTCGGGTGACGAAATGACTAATCAGCATTCAATTACGTACGCCGTGAGCAATGTTTTGAAACACGTTTCCTGGTTACAGTTAATTATTATGCAAATTCTCGCCTGGCTAAACCCGTTTTGCGACGACGATGCAAATACATACGTCACCACCGGACATGCTTGACTGAATTAAAAATCACACTGTATCAAAGATAATAAATAAATAGCAGAAGATAGAGCAGCTTTCCAATTATAGTGGAACATCCGTTCAAAAGGCATTGTGGGTACACGGTGAACAATTTTACCCCGTCCGCTCGGCGGCGCTATATAGTAATAATAAAGGCGCTGCTCTGGTTCGTTTGTTTCCTGTAGTTGCTCCACCTTGTAAAATATTCAAATTTTACCCCATTCGCAGGAGGGTGGATGTTCCATCAATTTTAATGCAAATACGCGGAACCAGAACAGCTCATTCTTCTGCTATTTAATAGACTTGCCACAAGTCTCTTATTTCTTATTATTTTTCTCATTCTGGACAGCGCCACCAACGAGAATGTTAATTTATAGACGGAATAAGCGACTTGTAAAACACTGAAATCAGGAACCAGGATGCCAAAAGAATGATATAATCTTATATTCCGTATTTGGATAAATGGGCGGACCGAAATAAACAATTTCAACCAATCAAATGTTCATATTTTTGGAGCCACGAAACTGAGTCACTCGCGTCGACTAGTTAGGCCATAGGTCCATGGTTAGGCATGACTAAATTTAAAAAGTCTTCCCTAATAAAACGGGCCTAAAATATTTAGAATAGACCCTAGTAAGACTAATGTTGGCAATGGCAAAAACAATTAAGCTAAGACTAGCAAATACAACAAAACTTTAACTTTCCAGTAGGATGGCTCAGGCCTCGCCTGGAGTCTGGTAGTAGGCCTAGTCTAGACTAGTAGAGGCTTGGCCTATTTTTAAGTTCTTACTTACAGAGGTCTACCCTTTTAACAATATTCTACCCTAAAGGCCTAAATCTGTGTAGCAGCTAGTGGTGAGCAAGTTTCCAAGTAGGCCTATAGCCTACGGTTATCAGTCCATGTCGTTCTCAGCAGGCCAGAACTATTATACTAACTGTTTTAATTCAAGTAGGTAGCCAAAAGGGAGCTGGAGCTTGTTCTAGCGGAGACATCCGCATCTTCAATTTTGAAAATTTACCAAGATTGATTAATATGCATGAAGTTAGCCAATCACGTGATTTACAAAATCAGTCATGCATACGATATCCCACATCAAATTTGATGTGGGAAATCGTACGCATGAATCGTTTGCCCAGGCCCTAATTCGAAAAAAAAAGAAATCGAGTATGGGACGCCAATTAAATTAGGTATGGTGCGCACTAAGTGCAATAAAGAGTGAGTAACCTAAAATTAGGGCCTGGAACACAGGCTAGCTATTTAAGTTCTTTGACTCTGTATGTACTGTATGATGGCTGCTGCCAGGATAGACAATCTGTTCGTCGTAGCAGATTTAGTCGATGATGATGATGAATTATTACTACTGCTTGACGCCAGGCAGCATGGCGTAACTTTACCGTACTGGAAGTACGGTAAATTTCATTTAGAAAATTATGAAGCTGATGAAAGCAAAACATAGGTAGGCAAATTATTCTGGCTGAACATTAAAAGCGGCCTAGCCCTGGCTAGGCTAAGGCTTAAAGATAGCCGTAGCAAGGCCAAGATAGTACAATATAGTACTGCCTATATATAATATCAGGCCTAGCCTATGCTAGGCCTAGAGTAGCTACATGTAGTAGAACCACTATATGCATAGGCCTAGGGGTCCTACTAAACACCGCCCGACAATGTTTTTCAACGCCCGAGTGTATATATGATTAGTATTTTACAAAGGTTAGATAATGACTTTTTGCTCAAGAATACATACCTTTGACTGACAGAAATAAGTTAAATATTTAATAAAACATTAATTTAATTTTATAGACTTTTGGGAGTTTTGGTGTGCTGCCAAAAGGCGTAACTCGTTAACTAACACTGATGACGCGTTTAACAATAGACCGTTGACGACAATAATACATACTTTATTCCCCTGCTGTTTAGTTAGTCTAATAAATTATGACCCTCTTGTTTATATCTACTTATCATAGGCTTGATGATCCTTTTGTTATAATTCATTATGTCATCATGATTAACTTTAATCAAATTTGTATACATTATGCTAACTTAAAACCGAAAGGCCCACTGATTAATCTCAGATAAGAAAGTATAATACATACTCCAAGTATTGAAATACACGCCATCGTGTTGGGATTCAATATTTCGACATTAATTCAGAGATCCCAAGTTTAAAAACCAAAAAATAGGGAGATTTTTTTCATGAAGCGATTTTAAGCTGTCTCTTATACACATCTAGATGTGTATAAGAGACAGGGTTATAGGCGTTGAACTTCTGAAGATATAGGGATATGAAAATCCAAGTTAAGTTTGCAGCAGACTATTTTGTGCACACATCCCCTTTATGTCAAACTGCTGCTACAGGAAAATTAACAGGAATTGGAGTCTCAAAGTTCCAGGTTTTTCAATTCACATGAATATCTGTCAGTTTGCAAAAAATCTAATACCCATGGCATAGAATAACCCAAGTCTTGGCAACTTTCGTTATTTCCGATTATGTTAAAATATGTGTCTGGACCATTGTTCAGGTAGCCGTAACTCAAAAAGTAAATCTTTTTTTATCTCCAAATTTTTTAGGAATCCTAACCCACCAGTATTACCAGTATATACAGCCCTCCAAAAATGCAAAAAGTTTGTCCAGGCAGGTTTTTGTCCCATTTTTAGACCATTACTATTCCACAATGGTACATGCTACAACTTTTCTGGATTTGGAATCAGCAGCAAAAGATGTCCTACACCACAAAATCTGAAGGTTATAGGCGCTATACTTCCAAAGATATTAGCATAAGAAAATCAAAGTTAATTTCACAGTGCACTAATTTGTGCCACGCCCTCTTTTACATCAAACTGCCGCTATGGAAAACAAACAGGAATTCTAAAAATTTGAGGTTTTTCAATTCACATAAATAACTGTCAGTATGAAAAATTTTAAAAATCTATGTTCCCATGGCATGGAATTACCTAACTCTTAAAAAATTTAGTTATTTCCGATTATGTTACAATATGTGTAGTTTTCAACATAGTATCTAACCATGAAGGAGCTGAGAACCAAAGCTGAAATTTGGTGTATAAGTAGATCTAATATATCTGGTTAACTGGTGTAAATTTAAGAAAAGATTTTAACTGTCCACATGACGAACCTTTAATGGGAAACAGGCTTTTTTCACTTTTTAGGGCTGGTCCCAACTTTGAATGGTTCCCATTCCATTTTAAATCATTTGATCAGCCTTTGCTTGCTTGTGGCTAGAGGCAACTACCCATAGATAATATATCTGTAATTTAAGATGTATACACTCACTCATATGGACCCAGGTTGACATTGAAAATCACAAAAAAATTGCGTCGTTAAACAAAGTGGCTATTTTGAGTGCAGATAACTTCAAAAGAGAAGGGATAACAGTTAATCTGATGCCATATTTGTGTAATATGGGGGAATATAAGTTAGAATACCAAGTTTGATCTTGAAAGCTATTACCAATCCTGAGTTATAAGCTTCCAAAGTTGGAGGAAATTGCATTTGCGCATCAGCCACGCCCCTTTTTTGGGGCGTCAATATCTCGGAAACTACATATCCAGTAGGGCTAATCTTTTGTGTGTGTTGATTTTTCACATAGTGGATCATTTTTAAGAATTTTCATAAAAATCGGAGACGGTCGACCTGGGACCTCTGGTTGATTTGACACGGAATTACCCATTATGAATATAATTACGCATGCGCATATGCCTTACATTAACGTCATACCGTCGTCGCAGATCTAACACTCGCTATTTTCACAAAGCATTTGCATTCACATTTCTTCAGCGAAATTGGTAGTTCAAACTGTTTCTACTTTTTGCAAAATGGAAAATGTGAGCAACCAATCAGATCTCAGGGACCGAACCGACGCCTTGGATTCGCGCAAATAAATCCGCATCACTATCTGTGACTCCAACCGGCAAGCCGCAATTTAGTGGAAAGGAACTTTTTACCAGCAGTATGTACGGTACAATAATGCGTGTAATATCTCTGCCAGCATCTGCAAAACATACAACTCGCTACCGGAATTTTGATGGCGTAATACTTTACAATAGGAAATCAGAGAATTAGACCGGCAAAATAACTATTTTGGCATATTTGCAGGCGCCGGCATAATAAACACTGCCTTTTTAAAAAAAAAGTGATGAGGGCGTGCTTTTTTTTTTTTTTTTTTGTAATCGGAAGAATATAATATTGCTTCCTTTTTTATCAGTGAGGGAGGGACTGGTTTTATTTGGCAAGAATATTGGAAATATTGTATACAAACTGGTTTAATTTTATCGTTTCTTACATGCTGCTGAAATAAATGATGTGACAACAATTTTTTTAAATTTTCACATCAATATTTCCCAAATTTTTGACACAGGTGGGAGTGATAATCTAACAATTTTTTCTATGTTCCTTTAGGCCTGACATTCTTGCCATAAGCCAGTGCCTGCAGTGGCTCAGTCAGTCAACTGAACATGACGTCATGTCTTAAAAAGTATAGGCTTAGGACTATCTACAGTTCCATGAAAACATGTGTTAGGCCTATTTTTCCTCAGTCAGATGGCCTACCATTTTATAAATTCTTTGCTAGAGGGCGAGTTTATTAGGAGATGAGTTTCTTTAGGGGACGACTATGTAAGCCTATAGTCGGAGGGGTGATTTTTCCTGGGGGGGGGGGCGAGTTAAGAGGCAACTTTGTTAGGGGGCCACTGTGTACAGTCGGGCGAGTTTGTTAAGGGGAAAGTTTTTAAGGGGCGAGATTGCAAGGGGAAAGTTTTCTAGGGTCGTGTTCCCGCCTGGTTCCTGCCTACAGCTAGCCTACTATACTAGGCCTAGGCTCTATCTACAATACTACTTGTTACAGATTTGATTTATTAAAAATTAGACCTATATTTATTTGGAAATTTTATTTGATTTCTTGACAAAAATCGATTGTTAACCACTATTCTGGTCACAGGCTCTATCAACAATACTACTTGTTACAGATTTGATTTATTTAAAATTAGGCCTATATTTATTTGGAAATTTTATTTGATTTCTGGACAGAAATCGATTGTTAACTACTATTCTGGTCACAGAAGAATGTTAGGCATCTATGAAAATTTAAAAAAAATATGAAATTTTCAATTATGAAATTTTAACCTCTCAACTAGAAAAGACTGCATGAAAACTGTAAATTTATAAATTCAAAATATTAAAAATTCATGCATTTTTACTTTGCAGGAGGATATAGGAACACATATACCCGTAGATTTTACAAAGAAAGAAGTAAATTTTAATCCAACATATGATCAACTCTTTGCACCAAAGGTAAAATTATTTTCTTCAATATTTTGATTTCAAGTATTTTATTTCATTTGATATTATGCTCAGGTTTCGCCCAACTACCGAATCATCAACAAGGAACCCTGTTAAATAAAGTAGAGGATGAACGTTGAAAACCAAGTAAAGTAATTATGTATAGCCCCGATGATGGTCTGTGACGGTATTTGGTTCTAAAAATGGAAAAACTGTACGTGCTTTATCGATTTGGAGACGTGAAAATAAATCTGCTAATATTTTTCCACCCCAAGGATATGTTTTGCCTTAAAGAGTATATGTTATACCGCAGACAGCAGAGGAGTAAACGCCTAAGTAAACGCAAAAGTACCGTATCATTTGCTGTCTTCTTGTTGATTACCTGTACGACCGCTTTGATTATACTCATATTTACAGGGAGAACTAATCACGTAACTTGAAATCTATCAAAGAAAACAAGCTGAAACAGATGAACTATAAACTAGTGCATAACATTGTTCTATACAATAAAAAAAAAAGGTTACACACATAGAGAATTTCCAATGATAATACATGTCGGGAGTGTAACGTAGTTAATGATGATACACAATTATTTTACAGAATCACACGATCTGTGAAATTGTCTTAATGATTTTATCCTTTTAGCGAGTCGAGTAGACGAGTATTCTAATTACAGATCAAACCTGCTAAAGACCATGGAAACCGTGGTCCCAAACGTGGTCTTAATTTGGAGGGAGACCTGTATGAATTAAGTATTGTTTATTATTTAAATAAACAGTTGGCGGACCGTAAGGTAAAATGCAGGGTATGCTGGGGCTTGGGGTTGCCATTGGATTAAGGGTTGTTGCTAGTAAGTTAGTAGAAAAATAAAAGACAATAATGAATCAAGTCTATATTAAAACTTATAACCATTAAGGTTTGCAATCACGATTCGCCGGCAGCAACAAAATTAGGCTACCGTGAATTATTTATTTATTTCATTTCAACAGACCAACAGCGAATCATCGCCACTAACAGGCTGGTAAAATATATAAAATTTAAATATATCAAATATATAGACGAGTATAAAAATCTCAACTATTCAAATGATTAATAATAAAAGAACGAAATATAGACAAATTATCGTGAAAAATGTCAATATTAGAGGTTAAAATAAGAGAATTATATTGAAGAGAAAGTCTATAAATAAAACTACGTTTACAGACATCAACTCTACAATAGGGGACATTAAAGGTAGGACAGGAACGAAGACTTCTATAATTAACATGCAAACCAAACAGATGTACAAGATCACAACTAAAGTACGAGTTAACACACCATATCGAGAAAAACCATATCGTGAAATAAAAATCTCTTCCTAGGACACAACAAGGGCGAATTAAAAAAATGTTCGAATAAGCGCCGCACCACAAACGTGATATTTTTGTTTTCGTTAAGCGCCGCTCTAGAATAAGCGCCGTGGCGCTTAATGCAGAGTGTAATAGAACAGGGTTTTAAATACAATGTATACAGTGTTAAAATGAATAAATAACAAAATGAAGACACAAGCCTTTCATTATAAACGGCTTTTTTTACGATGATATGACCTATGATAGGCATACTGAACTACGGTAATACGTGAAATAGGTAACATGGAAACGGGCATGGAAAGTGCCATGCCAATATCTTTCTTATAAGCGCCGCTCTGGAATAAACGCCACACTCAAGCTTCCAAGCACTTATGGTATTGAGACGCAGCGAAGAGGAGCATGCACACATACTCTAACAAGCAGAGCTCCCAATCCTGTGTTAAATATGCTATTCTAATGCCACCACACGGTTGCAAGAATAGCAATTTTAGCCAATTAATGCCCGGCCCGAAGGCGTTACGCGCGAATAAATGAGGGAGAGTTTAATTAATTGAAGAGGCATGTTGGGGTAGGGGGCGTTATGTGCGAATGAGGGAGAGTCTAATTGAATAGGCATGTTGGGATGCAGGGGTGAATCTCCCTTCGACCTCTACCACCTTCAGTAACTTGAGTTCGTATTTAATTGATGTTTACTAATTTTGCAAAAGCTTTACATAACAATTTTCTTATACAGAAGAACTCCCCTTACGTCCCCATCTAAAATCCGACCTTTGTAAGGTATGCTTCCACTTCCATTGACTTTCAAAGTCTAAGCTGCTGAGAGTATGATGCAATGCAGCTTAGTTATCATATCCTGGGGTACTAAACTTAAGCCTAAAAATTGAAAACAAGCCATTCTAATGAATCTCTGAAAATTAAGGTTGGTGTAAATGAATTTAGCTTCAAAATGCTAAATAAAACAGATACAATACTTTTTTTCGGCGTAAGCAGAGCATACCTTGCCTTGACTGTCTGCCACTGAAATAAAATAAGATTGCAATCAAAGTTTAACAAAGACTGTGACAAACCATCTAACATCTTAATTAGCTGATTCAAGGAAATACTAGTCTACCACCATCTATTTTGTCTTATACATGCATGGGGCCAGTGTTTTATATTAAAACTGTAACTTTGGGAATTTTCCGCGAAAACACTACGGCTAACACTTACTAAGAGAACACA
>NW_022744825.1:50397-51234 GCF_011630105.1 Anneissia japonica | reverse complement strand
CAGTAATGATATATAAAATGGTACCCTTGGACACCCATTCTAGGAGAATACTGGTTTTTTTTTTTTATCAATGGTGGTTCTACTGCAAACGTCATGTGTTGGTAATATACCGTAAGTTATACCATTATCAGGCCTTTAATAGATAATATCTAAACCTGAACGATAAATAAACGGCATTTAAAAAAAATTATAATACTGTAATTGTGTCTGTTAGTGTTATGCCAATGTGTTATCTTTTGGTTTTATATTATATCTATGCTATCTATTGATAACTAATACGCACACGTGTTCCACGTGTAAACTGATTATGTCAATACAATTTATTATAGGCCTATTGTATATTCTCAAATATTACAAATTTAGAAATTAAGTGTGAGTACCTTAAGTTAATAGCAACAGTTGGTAGAGTAGAGTGAAATAATTCAACATTTTCTATATTCAATAACTGTAATTGAGTCAATTTCAATTCATCTAAAAATCATAATTTACAATGCGTAATTATTGGTCGAAATACAGCTTGGAGGACAAGAAGTTTAATTTAAATTCAAATTAGCATGAATAAAACACCTGCAAAATTTTACTCATTAAGTGGACAGTCTCTAAATTAGAAATTCAGAGGCACATCATTCTAGACCTCATATCGTAACTTTTACTTTCAAATGAATAAATCTAATACAGGGAATGTTAAAAAAAAAACCTCGATAAATCTATTGTAAATGACAAAACATATATAATTAACAACTTATAAGCTAATCGAATTAAAAGACTGGTACAATATTAATATTAATATTATGACTGTGTGGAATGACTCTTTAATAAAGATTGTAGTATTAATAG
>NW_022744825.1:45160-45889 GCF_011630105.1 Anneissia japonica | reverse complement strand
GTATAATGATGATATCAAACAGAATTAAAATTTTATACTTAATTTATCGCGCTTTGAGGTATTTATGTGTGCCTTAGTCCAACTTAATGCGACGATTTTTCTTACTGGCCCAAGCCTCTACAGCTTTCTTAAATGGGTATTTATTTAGTGTTGGGCCTTCAATCACGATTCTCATGATCGCATCTAATGTTTCTTCCTTCATTCTATTTCTTTTGTTTAACCATAGCACCGCTAACACGCGAATTGACACTTTGCGCTTGCTGCTGCCAGGGTAGTCACGTGATCTGTATGCGGTATAAAATCAAAACATTGGATGCGGGAATAGCGACATTGTACAGTAATCATGAACAGATGCTCTCTGGTTAATATATTTGAGAATATATATATATGAAAACTAATTCAAAAATGTGCCTGTAGTATATAACTGGCATATAACACTTTGTCGCTGTACATTTAAAAAATGTTTGCTGTAAGCTGTGATTTTATGCTTTATTCTTAGCCTTCCGACCAGTGATTGCCACGGGTCGCGTAGCGCACAGCGTACGGGAATCATTCACAATCCCCATAGGCTAGGCCTACTTCTCTTTAAAAAATGTCATCACTATATTTTACTCCCTTTGATGTATATTGGCTTAACCTCTCCGACATAAATGTTGGAACATTTGTCAGTGATTTGGTAAAAGAAATTTCACTTCTAAAAATACAGACACTGCAATTCTGATGTAGTTT
>NW_022744825.1:36549-45110 GCF_011630105.1 Anneissia japonica | reverse complement strand
CTCGAGCGTTCAAAACAATAACAAACTCAATACCGCATACAGATCACGTGACTGATAGGACGAGTGTCAATTTCCAGCTGATCACACAGTTTACTGTTCAGTCAAGTAGAACGTGAGCGTCCAATCAGCGCTAAAGCCTTGCAGTTCCACTCGGTTGGTTTTCCGATCTTGTTTTATTTGCTAGGCTGCTTGCATGAGGTTTGAGGCTAGAAATATGTGATGATATCTCGCGAAAAAAGTAAGAATTCGGGATGGGCGGATATGTACGTTTGACGCTGGGCGGAAGGCATTAAATTTTGCTTTAGGCTGGGCGGTAGACTTTTAGGCAGGGCGGCCCCGCCCGGCTCCGCCCTGCACAATTACATCCCTGTATCTAGAGTTCCATGTAAACACGTGTTAGGCCTATTTTTCCTCAGTCAGATGGCCTACCATTTCAAAAATTCTTTGCTAGAGGGCGAGTTTGTTAGGAGATGAGTTTCTTTAGGGGACGACTAAAGTAAGCCTATAGTCGGAGGGGTGATTTTTCCTGGGGGGGGGGCGAGTTAAGAGGCAACTTTGTTAGGGGGCCACTGTGTACAGTCAGGGGCGAGTTTGTTAAGGGGAAAGTTTTTAAGGGGCGAGATTGCAAGGGGAAAGTTTGCTAGGGTCGTGTTCCTGCCTGGTTCCCGCCTACAGCTAGCCTACTATACTAGGCCTAGGCTAGGACGAGGCTCTATCTACAATACTACTTGTTACAGATTTGATTTATTAAAAATTAGACCTATATTTATTTGGAAATTTTATTTGATTTCTGGACAAAAATTGATTGTTAACCACTATTTTGGTCACAGGCTCTATCTACAATACTACTTGTTACAGATTTGATTTATTTAAAATTAGGCCTATATTTATTTGGAAATTTTATTTGATTTCTGGACAGAAATCGATTGTTAACTACTATTCTGGTCACAGAAGAATGTTAGGCATCTATGGACATTTTAAAAAAATATGGAATTTTCAATTATGAAATTTTAACCTCAACTAGAAAAGACTGCATCAAAGAGTATAAATAGAACAAGAGAGCCAACAACGCTCATTGAGAGCGTAAAAAAACGATACGCTCTACGCAGCTAGTGTAGGACGCCAACTAACGCTTGTATGTGTTTTATTACCCAGTACGCCACCGCGCACGGTCGGTTTGTCTGTTTATCTGTTCTCCACATGATACTGTACTATTGTTTTCTGCTTACTGAGTTTATAGCGGGCGTACTTCTACCGCGCTGCACTGGGTAATAAAAAGAATATACAACCGTTAGTGGGCGTCCTACACAGGCATGACGTTTTTACGAACGGGACTTTGCTCTCTTGTTCTATTTATACTATTTGACTGCATGAAAACTGTTCTTATTTATAGATTCAAAATATTAAAAATTTATGCATTTTAATTTTTTCCAGGAGGATATAGGAACAAGTATACCCGTAGATTTTACAAAGAAAGAAGTAAATTTTAATCCAACATATGATCAACTCTTTGCACCAAAGGTAAAATTATTTTCTTCAATATTTTGATTTCAAGTATTTTATTTCATTTGATATTATGACATAGGAGATACTGTACGTAAGGATGCTTTTGAGGATGCCAATAATGACCACAATTTTTATTTTATTTTTAATTTTTAGGTTGGGCCGGTTAATCCGTTTAAAACACAGCAAGCATTGGCGCATAGAAATACTACTGCTGGCTATGCTGAGCCAACTCACTTCAATCCTTTTACATTCGAGAACCAAAGGAAGACATTTCACAGCTACGGTATGATCCCACAGTACTGATTGGTAATAAGGGATAAAATTAATACATTTATTATTACTGTAAATTATCATTTTGGTATTACCAATATAACTTTATGGAGTAGGCAGGAACATTATTTATTGAAATATCTCCAAAAAAGCCAGATGAATATCTGAATTAAGTCAGGTATATTTTTGCATCCTCGACTGACTTTTAGCTGAATATTTGTCCGGAAAAAATTATTCTATGCTAGGCAATATCATAGGCCAGTTCAAACTTGCTGGTGGGCTAGAGTTGGGCCATAGTCCAGTGTTAAACATGGTGATATAAACCATTTAAAATGGGAAAGAAGCGAGTATTGGGAATGTATTAATTGTAATATATTTCTTTCTCATTGTGGGTTTTTTTTTCTTTTTTTAAATATTTTTATCACTTCATCAGGATATGCTTTGGATCCAAGTACAGATGGTGATGGCTCCAAAATTGTAGGATCATTTGATGAGGCTAAAAAAAATGAAGGTAGGTTCAGCGGTGACACCAGCAGGGGCCAGAGAAGGAAATTTCCCCACTGTCGCCATTACAAGGTCGTTGAACCAAAAGTGTTAATTTGTCCATTCAAATATCGTTATTTGCTTTGCCAATCCCTAATATTGTGATGTAAAACCACGATTTTATGCCATACTAAGCAATAAAATCTCTTCCATGAACTCTACCGGGGATTTTAATTTCGGGACACTGACCATGGCTGTTGTCGATTTCTTGGTTCATACCCCCACCGGACATGTCATACCCCTTATTGACAAATTTTTTTTAGCCACCACGGGCTAGGTTACCCCAGTAATATATTGTTATTTCACTGGCTTAAATTCTCTTGGTCAGTCCGATATTTAAAACAGTTTTAGTGTATAGTAAAACTTGCCGAAGTCGAATAATTTTGATCTTATTTTACATGCCAAATTGTGCTTTCCTATTATCTAACTATCTGTAAGTCCAATTTTATCCAAGTCTAACAATTTTTCAATGCCATTTTGGATTTGTACTGTATATGTTTCTGCTATTAAAAAAATATATTCGTTGTTACATAATTTGCACCTAATTATTTTAAGGTAACAAAAGAGGTAATAACTTTAATGATTTTGATATGACAGGGAAAACCGTGTTTGAGACACAAGTTGCCCGTCCTGGAGACAAACGGAAGAAAGTGAGAAAGATGGATGCAAGCGATATTGATGGATTTGAAGGACCTTGGGGGAAATATGTGGATGAAAAGACAGTTGCTGTTCCAACAGAGGTATTGTACTGTTGTATGCCCATATATAGTCATGGTGTGCCCATATATGGTTATGATGTGATGTCATCATGACCATTATTAGGCATGTCACATGTTAAATTTGATAATATGAACAGGGTGTGTGCACTTTAAAATATAAAAGAAAATGCAGGAAAAGCTGCAGCACTCGACTTGTGGAAGTGGCGCTGCGAGCAGCTCTCTGAGATGAATATGTGTGCCTTATAAGATGACATTAATGTTATTGTTATTTTTATTGTTATTATTATTATTATTATTATTATTTTTATCTTACTAAAACCTACCTTAAGGGGAACTCTGGCAATGGAGAAGTTATAGAACAATTAAAAAACGATGTTAAAGGGAAAATAACACAAAAGATATTCTCATTAAGTCCTTTTTGTCAAGTATAAAAGTGAAGTGATCCCATGAGTTTAACCAGAAGTAGTAAGGAATTTGTAGCTATACCACTAATACAACATAAGGCCTAGGTGTTTCCTGTTAGCCAGTTAGTGCATTTTTTTGAAGTAAGTGGTGGTTGGAAAGTAAGTGACTGTTGTCACATTTTTTTTTGACAGTTTTGGTAGTTGGAAATACAATGTTTCAATGCTACGTATTGCTTTGGTTCTGTGTTCAAAACGTTGCATGTGTAGTGGCAAGTAGGCTGACCATGAATTTTGGTGAAATCATTTCGGGTCACAAAATCTGAAAATGGCCATTCTAAAAATGAGTCCAAAAACCTATATACTGAAAGTGTGAAATAGTGCCCTTCTTGGAAATAAAAAGTGGAGACGTTACTGTGCGTTTTTGAAGAGGAGTGGAGCTATGGGATTTGTGTGCATGAGCTTATTTTTTTGGCATTGCTCATGTTTTTACTGCATGTTGCCTGTCGTGACTAATAATGAGTGGATGTAGGAATTTAATATTAGAGGAGGGGGATCCTAGAAAGTCAGTTTTTAGTGGAGGGGGAGCCAGACCATTTCATAACTCAGCCCCACCATGGACATTTAATTGTCTATAGCAATTCTAGATGGCCAGAAATGACACTCTCAGACTCAAAAGGTCAATGTAAATTTTCTTTTCCATTACATTTTTTTTTTTTTAAAGTTGGTAGGACCCAGTTAATTTACCTATATAACCAATGATAATGATTGTTGTATTTATTGTTTTTAATCATAATCATCCTTGTAATTTTCATTTTTATCAAATTTTATGAAAGGCAAATTACAGTAGAATTTTTGAAGAAAGAGCATAATTCTTTGTTATGCCACTAACTGGTATAAGGCTATTAAATAAAAGTAGATAGGAATAACTTTGTTAAATTACATGTTTTTTAAATGGGTTTCTTATTAGATTTTTAGTTTTTACGCTGTTATTTATTATTATTCAGTCCTGTGTGAAATTGGCCCACATGGGAAAAATAAAGAATTTTTTGAATTTTTTAATGGAATTTTGAATTTTTTGAATTGAAAAACTAATGAAGAATGTTTCTTTACAGGAGGAGAAGGAAGAATTAGATGAGATTTTAGCAAAGAGGAGTAAGAAAGGAAAGAAACAGGAAGAAAAAGTGGGAGAGGAAAAATCTACATTACATAGTAAGTTGAGAGGTGTTGAATGTTTTGCTGGATGTTAATCTTTATTCAACATAGATAAAAATGATTATGATTATGATGATGATGATGATGTGGATGATGACAGTAATAATGGATTGGTGGTCGTATAGATGATGATAATTACAAAAATAGTAATATTGATAATTATGATCCGTATAATGATTATAATAATAACAACAATGATTTCATTTCATGTTGATCTCATTTCATATACCGTATTGTCTCAGAAAACAGCCAAAAAATATGATTCACATATAAAAAGATGGACAGACCGGAAATCCAAAAAGAGAACTAAATCAACCGTCAAGTAGATTATGTGTACATAACAATATGATTGAGACAAAATAACAAAAAAATATAAATATGTGTCATAGTCAACCCTTAAAAGAATCTTTCTAAGCTTTATAAAAAATAAAAATGAACATTGGAGATATTGAAGATTGTGGTAGTGTTTATACTAATACTAATAACAAGAAAACCAAAAAAAAAAAAAAAAAAAAGAACTTATGTTGCACAAGCCAGAAGTAATAGCAAATGATGTTGATTATGTAAATGAACACACTGAATATTATAATGAAGGTTATGACAATAGTGATAATGTTTTGGTATAATTGTATTATACTTATGATAGTTGGAATTAAGATTTAAATATCTCTATGGTCAACATCTTTTTTTAAACATATATCCTGCAGGGCATTTATTTCTTACATAATTCCTATTCTGTTACACTTCCTCAGTCAAAGATGCGTACGATTATCAAGACCGCTCCTTCCTACACATTCCAATGGATCTCGATGTTGACCTCAAGTCGGAGGATCCACCTGAGAAATGTTACCTGCCGAAGAAGCTCCTACACACCTGGACGGGACATACGAAAGGTGTTGCTGCTATTAGGCTTTTCCCAAAGTCAGGCCATTTGTTGTTATCATGCGGAATGGATAGTAAATTAAAAGTGAGATTTGTGTTCAAAAGAATATTTTATTCTTCTATTAAATAATAATTATCTTGTCTGTAGGGAATTCAAGAATATATAATATATGTAAATTAATGAGTTACTTAAGAAATTATAAGAATGACATAAACATATGTACAGTAATTGATTCCCTTCCTTTATTTGTATTTTCTTACCTCTTGTCTCCTTCCATTTAACCCTTTGAACCCTGCATTATTTACATCTTGCGGCACCCTCACCCTGAGTTATTTGGACAAAATATGCTTATTTTTTATTACAATCATTACCACCACCTCCTACCGCTACCATAGCCATCCATCAACCCGATGAACAACTATCATCACTACCGCCGTCTGCTGGCACTAGCACTATCGTGATCGGCCTGGCCTAGAGCTAGAAACTACACTGTTTACCTCACTATCACTTTTCAAATCAATTCCTGGATAATCGTCATCATCAATATATCCTTGGGAGTTATAAAGTATCAATCGTAAAGCACGTTGGCATTTATTGTCAAATTATTCAATATTAATTTGTTTTTTCTAAAAAATCATCACGTACGAGGCTGTCAGAACGACTTGGGAATGATGATGTCACAAAATTACGTCATATTACTCATACTGGTCAGGTGATTATCCCGAATAATGTCACCTGACCCGCAAAGCCGGTATACCGGTCTTTAGGGTTATTGCAGCGTAAGCGCGCAGCCGTTTTTCCGGCCTTTAGGGTTTAAAGGGTTAAGCCACTTTTAAACAGCTATATTACCTCATTCCCAACAATGCCTTCTTGATAAGGCCCGAACTAACTGCAGGAGCAGTAGCAATATTGAGTTCAACCATGGACCTAGTAATATTCCCACAATATTTTTGTTCTGGGGTGTGTCTGAAACAAATGCAGGTCACATTTCCACAATATTACTTATCAGCAATTTTCTAGAAACAGTAAACATTAATGCACGAATTCACTCTGTGATGACTAAAAAGATTAACTAATAGCTCTCGCAATGTGTGTGTGTAATCCATTCTGAAAGGCGTTATATTACAGCAATATAACAGTGATATTTGGTTGGTACAAATGGTCCATGTCGGTAAGTGTACTGGTATTATTACCGCAATAATTGCCAGAACCTCTGTCTGAAAAAGGCTTTTGTGCCTTTCCTGCCCTTTAGTTTTTCAATGTCTTTTTCAAGTTTTGACTTTGATCTTAAACACTTTTTAGTCATCTCTTGACCTGTCTCCACTAATTAACACTTCTGCATCTCTTTGTCGTTTCTCACCCTTTGACCTTCCTCCAGTTGTAAACCATTTTTACCATATCCCCACACACTGTATAATCTTACCCTGCTTTTCCTGCTACTTGTGTCTGACTGTTTCCAATCCCTCATTTTAAACTTGTTTTTGTTTCTGTTGCCAGTTGTGGGAGGTGTATAACAAAAGGCGGGTTATCCGCACATATTTAGGTCACAAGCAGGCTGTCCGTGATGCATCCTTCAATAATAGTGGAGATAAGTTTATCAGCGCAGGCTACGACAGATACATGAAAATTTGGGATACAGAAACGGGTAAGAAGTACTTACAAATCATTACTGTAGTCTTTAATTGTCACTGGAGGCCAAAGCATCCATGAAGGTGTGAGCTGTTGTGACAAAGTGAATTTTGTATAAAAAAATGATTGAGTTAATATATTTAGATAGATGACTGCATAGAATTTATTTTGGTTTTTGCATCAAGTTCCGTTCCTATCTTAATCACAATTGAAGTAGGCTCATATTTTAAATTTAGAACTCTGAAAATATATGTTTAACACATTGACTGCCAGACCTTTTTTCAGGTTCCTTCTTGTGTGTCAGAAAAAGTATACATGTACAGACATAGTTTTTTTGAAATCATAGTCATATATCATCGCAATGGTATGTCTAACAAATTGACGGGAAAATATTAGGGGGACGAGTAAACTCGTCTCCGGCACTGGCACAACATTTTTTATTTCTCTGCCAAGTGTTAGTTTTCTCGTTCACTTTTTGCATGGCTTGGTATGCGTTCAGAGGGCGCACCCACTTTTGCAATCGAGTGTACTGCCGGCAAGATAACACAACAATCATACATCCGTAATTTGTATGTTATCGTCTAGGTGTGTCTTCCCCGAACTACCAGCCGTTATGTCTGTGGTTCTACAATGTATTATAACAAAGAAGTAATTAATGCTAGGATGTTACCCCTACCTTGACGAGTACAGTCATTCCTAGTGCCCTCAGCAACACCCTGTGGGGCAAGTATACTCGTCGCTGGCAGCCAACGTGTTAATAATAGAGAAAATTTCCATTGAAGATAAACAACTGATAAATTTTGTGTTGGTTTTCCTATCAATTCTGAAAAATATCTTTACAAAATATGCCTCAAACATACTTTTAACTAATGTTAATCAACTTGTGAAATATAAATATTAAACTTATTAGAAAGATTTAATCCCATTTTTTGACAAAATGTCACTTCATGTATATTTTCTTGAATATCACAACCTGACTAATTTTATCACGAAACCTCACTAATGGGTAATTCCATGTCAAATCAACCAAAAAAAAACCTCAATCTCTCGGATTTTGTTCAAATTTTTGTATGTTGTTGAGGCCCATGAGAAACGATCAGAAATGAAAAATTTTTTCTCTAGGCCTCCTAATTAGCGAGATATCTGCTAACGAACTTTTGGCTAATTAGCGATACCTTGCGTGTTTAACCGACCATATCTCGAAATGTATGGCACCTACAGAGCTGATTTTGGTGTCATTTTAAAGCTATTGAGTAGCTCTATAACCTGTCTCTTATACACATCTAGATGTGTATAAGAGACAGGCAATAGTGATTATATTGGTAAGACAGATAGGTGCTTAATAACTAGACTTAAAGAACATTCTTCACGATCTGATAGTGTTATATTTGATCA
>NW_022744825.1:29072-36357 GCF_011630105.1 Anneissia japonica | reverse complement strand
TTTGAACTTTACAACCTGTCATAACTTTTTTATATTTGAATTGAGGACTTAGCATTTATTAATAAAGTTATAGAGCTACTCAATAGCTTTAAAATGACACCAAAATCATCTCTGTAGGTGCCACGCTTTTCGAGATATGGTCGGTTAAACACGCAAGGTATCGCTAATTAGCCAAAAGTTCGTTAGCAGATATCTCGCTAATTAGGAGGCCTAGAGAAAAAAATTTTCATTTCTGATCGTTTCTCATGGGTCTCAACAACATACAAAAATTTGAACAAAATCCGAGAGATTGAGGTTTTTTTTTGGTTGATTTGACATGGAATTACCCTAATGTTATTCATTTACCTTGATATAAATAAATATTTTGTAAGTCTGTTTACATAAATTTACAAATATTTTAATTACTTCAGGTGAATGTATTTCAAGATTTACAAACAATAAAGTTCCTTATTGTGTGAAGTTTAACCCAGATGAAGACAAACAACACATCTTTGTAGCAGGCATGGCAGACAAGAAAATTGTACAGGTATTTGATTTATTTATTTTGTTAATATTTTTATTAATTAGGACTTTGATCATCAATTTTGATATAGTATTAGTTTATCTGTTTGTTTATTGTTTGAAATTGGCTAAACAGGCCTTTAATATCCCAATAATACATTTTAGGATGATTACTTTACAGTAAAAATTCCCAAATGCAATTTGGCAATTTCTTGCCCAGTGCGGACATATTTCATTTTTATGTCTTTGATAAAATAACAAGCATTACTTTTTTGCTATTTCCTAATGCCAATTATTTATCCAAACCAAGTCATAAACCCAGTATTTAGCCATTACAGTTTCCATTTTATGAAGATAAAATGTAGTACAATGAAAGATCAATTAATAAAAATAGAAAATAGAAATTAATACATTATTAAAATTGAAATTTAGATATTCCTACAAGAAGATGATTGAAATTCATTAAACAGCATTAATTTTTTATGCAGACTATAAAACTTTCCAACATAATATATTGTTTTTTTATAAACAATACATATGAAATAAGAAATATATTCAGCCTGTTATGACCTAATTTAAACTATTTTAGAATTAGTCATGAATAACCAAAGTCAGTTCTATACAAGTATTTAAAAAAGTATTGAAAGAAAATTAGAAATCAATAAATGTAAAGTATACTTTACATTCATTGATTTGGAATTTTATATTCAACCTTCCTTTCAATACTTTTTTAAATGTATATTAATCTAAATTGGTAATAATTTTGTAGCATTTACTGTTTATTTTAATTCAAAAGTCTTTTTAATAAATTTTATTGCATGTTTATGCTGAGTAATTTTGCCAAGGTTAAAATTCAGTCTTTGATAATATTTTGTTGTTTATACCATGGAGGTAAGGAGATCATTCGAAATATTAACGCACATGCAGCGCTATGCAAATGAACCAAGAACAAAGCTGATTTTCAGTTTTACGCTGCCTTAGCATTTTAGTCAAACCAGTCAATTTTTGGCAAAATTATAATGAACACAGAAATAGTTATAACAGAAATATTTTGTGAAATCTGTTCATCAAATATACACATAATAACATACTAAAAGTCCGAAAAAATCCATTCAGGGGAACATTGTTAATTTTGAAGATATTTAATGAGTTAAAATCAAATGGTTTATCGGACAACTGCTGGGTTGAAGCATATAAAAGCATGTCGTTGCCAAACTGTTGCTAACAAAAAATTTTAATAATAAAGTAATACGCCCGCGCGCGAGCCAAAGGCGGGGAACATATTGGTTTGTCGCGTCAAGGAGAACTGTTGTAATACTCCATGTTTATGCCCATGCTTTTCAAACTATGAGTTGCGTTGCGTTGGTTCATGAGCAGGTTTTGCAGATGGTTAATTCATTTATTAACAACAGAAGAATTCCCCCCTCACCTCATGGCTGTTGTAGAAGAACATTTATCATAACATCTGATGGATATGTAGTTGTTGAAAACAAACAGTTACATGCATCCCATTCTCTACTACTTACTAAGACTTAGACTTAGAGACAATTGATGAATATTGCATAGTAAAACACTTTTTGTAGCCAAAATGAGTGTTAGCATTATTTTATATATCAGGTATTAAAGTGATTTAGCTGGTTTTTGATCAATTTGTATTATTGTTCCTGCTTTCTCATAATACCTTCACAGTGGGATACACGAGCAAACGAGATTGTGCAGGAGTATGACCGGCATCTTGGTGCTGTCAACACGATCACCTTCATTGACCAAAATCGACGTTTTGTGACGACGTCGGATGACAAAAGCATCCGGCTTTGGGAATGGGATATCCCGGTGGATTTCAAATACATTGCAGAACCAAATATGTACCCAATGCCTAGCGTAACACTCAGTCCCAATGGTAAGTTATAATGTTTTGTAACTTCTCTCAGCACCAGTCATAAGTAGGGTGGGAGAAGGAGGGGCTTAACCCATTGGATGTGGACAGAAGTTACCTGTCTGCCATGACTCTTTAAACTAGATTCCACTATAATATGGTGGTCCCCCAATAGGGCCCTCGACCCAGCACTTTGATCCAAAAAAATTTTGCTGGATACATATTATCTGTATTTGACATCTACTGTAGGACATATAATTTTGTTATTTTTTTTTTAACTTTAATAATACGACTATTTTTATAAATTAAATTATATATATTAAATTGTATATTCCCCTGTATTTTTGTATTTTACCTTGTATAAAATGTACACTGTAATTACTATTTCTATTTTACGTGGAATTTCAATTTATCTCATAATTTCAGAAAATTATTGTACTTTATATAATTATTATTTTTTTTTTATGTTAGGTCATATTTTCCCCCTGTATTTTTGTATTTCTACGTATTTAAATAAATTGCAATATATAGGCCTTTAATTATTATTTTTTTATATGGGATTTTAATTAATTTAATAATTTAGGGAAAAAATGGTTTTTACTTATTTGCAATCTTTTTATTTGTCATGTGTATTTATTTTTAACTTTACACTGTTTTTATTCTGAATGTATTGCTGCCGTTGTTTCTGTGTTTCCTCATGTTTTTTTTTTGATTGGTGGTTTCTGCCTTTTTTAAACTTTAATTTTTTTTTCAAAATTTTAATGAAGAATAAAGAATTTATTTATTATCGTATTTTATCCAGTGGCGGCTTTTGGCTCTGGGCCCTCTAAATTTGTCAAATAATTTTAAAAAATAGATAAAAAGAAATTTACAGTATATTCAAATTTTAAGTATGCAAGTTCCATATCTGGCCATCTAGAAGTGCCACAATCAAAAATGTTTTTTCTTCAGCCCCAACCATTATGGGGCTGAGGTGGTACAGACCCTCCATTTGTGAAAGTTCCTCCCTGTGCCCACTCTATTTCATATTCAAGTTGTATCTATATGTAGTTATTTATATGATCAATAAATCAACCTTGAGCCTTGAACCTGATCTGAAAATTGGTATGAATATTGGTATTGGCTTGTTTTATTTCATGTATGTAGGTAAGTGGTTAGGCTTCCAGTCAATGGACAACCAAATTCTAATATACGGTGCACAGAATCGATTGCGTCTGAACCGCAAGAAGAACTTCAAAGGTCACATGGTCGCAGGATATGCATGCCAGATGGGCTTCTCACCAGATATGAGGTAAAATAAAGTCATGGTAGATATTTATTGATATTTAAAGAAACGCAGAATGCTGGAGCTATCGCCGCTTAATTATTTTGATATTAGGTAATAGTGATGCAGGCTCCATAGGAAAACAATTTTTGTATATGTTGTAGAACTAATTTTTCTAAGACAGAAAAAATTTGATTCAAAAATCTGTGTCTTATTAACTGTTCACCAGTTTTTTGTCAACATTTTGTTGTCTAAAAAAGTCTGTTTTACAACATATTAAATTTTCCCCTTCAGGGCTTGGCTTTAAAAGATATAATTTAACACAAAGTTCCACTGGCATTTGATGCCAGCTTTTATTCAGACTGAAATGGCTGTACAACTACTTTCATCATTTTAAAATCAGTGTGATCACACCAACATCACCATGATCGTTATTCTCAAAGTTTTTATTTTTTTAACCATCTCTATTTATGGCCTAAAAAGTAGAAAATACACAAAAATACAAAAAAGATCTTTTTTAAATCTATTAAAGAGCAAAATGGTTGCATAATACTGTTGCATCACCTATTGTCCAGCAAGATTCCAACCATTTTAGGTCATTAAAAAATATTGTTTGTTATAGTCAAAGAAAACAAAAGAAACCTTTGGCTTAATCATCATCTCCATATTCAGCACATATTTATCATTGTTGTCTTCATTGTCATCATTATCATCGTTGTTGTCATCATCATCTGAAAAACATAACTGTGCTGATCAATTAATTTTTCTTTCTTTCTCTTTCTTTTTTTAACTTTCCAAAAGGGTTCCCATGTTACACAATTGTCATTGGAGTATGCCATATATTTGAGGTCAACTTCCACACACACTCATGAAAAACTTTCATAAACTTTATTCTCTACTGGTTGGATTGTGACCATAGATTTCCTAGGCCTACACTGCATAACCTAAGCCTAGTTTGTGCTGTGCTATACACAATCTTGAATCAATAATAATAATAAAAGGTTAAGTAGAACGTTTACCAGTTGTTAATTGGCAAGATAGCAAGTCCATGCCCTGGGAATTTTGTATGGATTTTCCCATCAAGAATTCCAGTGTCCCCGACGGAGACCGTTATCCCCCAATGAAAGCGTATGTGGCTGTGGTTGGACGTCACTTAAAATTTCTTGGTTTGTTTTTTTTTTTCGCAGTGGGATGGGATAACCCCTGACCTGGCCTCTTCTGTTTGTTTATTTACGGCAAAGAACGCATGAACTAAAAATTTGTAATGATGTAATAATGCGCTCCTCGGGTGTATTCATATGTTACATATTTACATCCCTCCTTTGGGACACTTCTATTAAGGGGGACACTTTTCCGTGAAACGAGGGGGGATATATCTTTTAACACTGCAGCCAACCCCTATTAAAGGGGTGGGGACACTTTCTGATTGTGCCTAATGGTCAAATAACCCCTATTAAGGGGACACTTTTTTTCTATTGTGTCACAACAAATATAACAGTCTCAAAATAAGAAAAAAATCACTAAACTTTAAATATTTAGAGCAACATATAAAGGAACTTTTACCACCTCTCTGCTGCTGTTTGTCAAGGGTGAGCTTTTGATTATCTGTGAAATATGTACAGGTGTATTATGATTCACACCACTTAAGTCAATAACAATGTCAAAATCCACACTATCCTATACCTTACACTTTTACACTGATTGTACTGTAGGCCCTACCAGAGAGATACTTTCCCAAGACTTTATAGTCTTCCACTTTATAGCGCCCGGGGCTATTTGGGGGCTCCTCAATAGGTCTAATGATCTAAAAATATAACTTTAAAAATAATAATAATAATGTCATCTTATTAGGCGCACGTATCCATCTCTCGGTAGAGCTGCTTGCAGCACCATTTTCCACCTGCAGAGTGTAGATGTAGCCTTTTTCTGCATTATTATTTTAATTAATTTTAATTTATTTATTTTTATTAAAGAAATTCCTATTTAAACTTTAAAAGGACTCTTAGTCTTAAATAATATTAGGTTTTAGAGGCTATAATTATTGATTATATTCATTACAATTTACCTATTACCTATTTTCCAAACGCTGCAAGTTACAAAAAAAACAAGCCATTATGTTTATGTACTAAAAAAATTTTGAATTCATCGAGCAATTAAATATCGTCACACACGTTTTTGTTTGTGGTATTTTAAAGTTGGTTCAACTATTATTTTTGAATCAAACTATGTATGTTTTTGAATTACATCAGGTCATCATAACTTCATGAATACATTTTAGATTCACTTCACTCACTGAATGTAGGACGATGATTGTTCTGCTGTTGGTACGATGCACTGCTTTTTGAAAGCATATTTTTAGAGGAATTAAAATGTTTGCATGCACATTTTTGTTTGGTTTTTTAAGTTGGTTAACTATTATTGTGTACATTTTTAAACACTCCAGATTGTCATAACTTCATGAATACATTTTAGATTCACTTCACAAGTAGGTTGATGACTATTCTGTTATATTAATTGAATTGCATTTGAATGATAATTGTTATTATCATGATGCAATAGATAATACCTGGATATGCGCCAATAGAATCAATTATATGTGTAAATTTACCCAAACTGTCCTGAGAATGACATACTGTACAGTACTTAATGCATGTGATAACAAAGTTGTTCTCTGGGGACTTGAACCCAAAATAGAACCCATACACTTCACTGCAAGTAGGTAAGTGAGCGTTCAAATATTGAATGATAATTGTTATTATGGTTGTCAGGAAAATCAATTAAATATGCATCATCGATTATTTAGTTCCTATGCATGCCATGCAATAGGAACTATTGTAATCACTCTTCATTTTTCTTTGTTTTTTATTGTGTGTAGTATGCGACATTTATGCAAATGCGCATGCGTCAAAGAAAAGTTTTCTGACATTTTGTTTTACCTCGCGATGAGAATTTCGATGTGAATTTTCTGCAGAGTTCAGTCGGGGCTCACGATAACCATCGGCAAGTTGGCATGGATGAAACTATTTTGGTTTTACGGCAAAAAAAATCATCTGCTGTGGCATAGGTATTTGGAAGAAGGCCTAGAATAAAACAAAAAGGTTTTAATACTTGCTGAAATACATCGTTTTTTCATTTAGATCTCCATTAACTCCATGCGACGTTTTTTTTCTGTTGTATGAGTAGTCATATGGAGGTACTATATCCCCGACAGTTGGCTATGCAGCAATATACCCTTTGAATGCAAATCAAAGTGAAGATATAAAGGCAGCCGACTGTTGGGTACATAGCGACTGTCTAACTTTCCGCAAAAACATGAGGCCTAAAAGCTAGGCCTAGTTCAGTACAGTAGTTAATGCGATGCGAGTGTGGTAGATCGTTCAGTCAGTGATATCATGTTATCGTCTAATACATTTTAATAATGTGTAAAATTTAAGAATGCACCGCGTGGGTCGCTTTCTTTGTTATGCGGTAGTATACGTAGCAGAGTGACGGCAGCAATCTAAGCCTAGCCTAGGGCCTAGATAGTATACGTTCTTGATCATCGTAATGAAAACTTCGGGTGACAGACGATTGGGCCTAACTGGTGTGGACGATCGGACCCAAGATAGCATCGAATAAATTGTAGTCCTAGTAGGCCACTGCCA